>NW_019267557.1:349947-361620 GCF_002742605.1 Olea europaea var. sylvestris
TATTTAGTCAAAGCACGTTTTCATACTTAGTCATACTCTCAAGAGAATGGTTATACTATCATGATAACGAACAATGCAGAGTCACTGAATTCAGTGTTTAAGAAATATCGACAGAATTTGATACTTGCCTTGATTGAGAGTGTTAGGAAAATATTGCAAAAATGGTTTCATGAGAAGCATATGAATGTACAAAGTTATACAAGTACTCTAAAATGATCGGAGTCGCTTTCAATTTTACGAAGGCTCCTGATTGCTATTTGTAAAGTCACAACCAACCTGCGAAAAGCAGAAAAGATCAAGAGCCTTTTGTAAAAACAAAAACAACTCCAATCATTCAAGAAAACAACCAATCGTTTTTCAAATTCGCACCTCATTTTTAGATTATATGTTCGGTTTTCCATACATTATTGAACAAAATAGTTTGAAATCAAACCAACCATGATTTAGAATATTTTACATTATGATTTAGCTTATCCAAATCAATCAACTAAATACTTGGAATATTATGATTTACCTTAACCAAATCAATTCGCATCTCATTTTTCATTATACATTATTGTAAATTGCATAATTAGAAACTAAATACGGAATAATTGAACATTGCAAGTGGATCATAATGAATTGTATATAATGAACTTTGTCTTTCTATTCGTTTTAAACTAATAATTTGAAATTAAACACAGTCTATAATGTTATAAGTTTGATCCACACCGCATCTTACATTATACATTATTGTAAGTCACATACTTGGAAACCAAATACGTTATTCTTCACCATTTTTAGTGGAGCAAGATGAATTGTACATAATGAAGTTCGCCTTCCTATTTGTTTTAAATTTATATGTCAAAACTAAACACGATCTGTAATGTTAGAAGTTCGATTTGCACCTTTTCTTGCATTATACATTATTGTAATAGCATACTTAAAAACTAAGACCTTGTTTGATTACCATTACCATTTAATTCATTTTTTATACTCATTTTCAACCACATTTTACCAATAAAATAATTTGTGCGTAAACTCAAAACATTTTCTTACTTTTTAACCATGAATTCTTCAAAAAATTACTACTACAAAGTTCATTTTAACATAAAAATGGGACTCCAATAAGGGCTAAGTACAATATACTTAAATATTGTTAGTGGAGCACAATGAATTATATTTAATGAAGTTCGCTTTCCTATTTATTTTAAACTAATTGATTGTAAGCAAATACGATCTAAATGTTAGAGTTTCGATTCACACCTCATCTTACATTGTACATTATTGTAATTCATTTACTTTGAAACTAAATACAGTACACTTTATTATTGCTAATGGAGCACATAAAATTGTATATGATGAAGTTTGTTTTCCGATACATTTTTGAACGAAATATGTTGAAATCAAACATGATCTGTAAAGTTATGTATTTGATTGACATCTCGTCTTTCATTATACATGATTTTAACTTATCAAAATCTATCGTAAGTCATATGCTTGAAAATTGAATAAAGCCCTATATGTTTTTAAATGAAATAAAATATAATAAAACCAAATTATAAACGAAACCAAATTAAATAAATTCATAGAAAAACGACTGCAAGGATTTCAACAACTTGAGTTATTGTTCGAAAAGACTCTAGCCTTTTTAAACGACTCTAGTTGTTTATGAAAAAGACTAGATTCGTTTAAAAAAGACTATAGTTGTTTTAGGAAAATGACTTGTCTTTTTACATGACTTTAGTCTTTTCAATTAAAAACGACTGCAATCTTTTAAATGACTGAAGTCATTCTTTTAAGAAAAGACAGGAGTCTTTTAAATAGCTTTAGTCTACAGTCATTTTCTTAAAACAATTATGGTAAACAATCTGAATTTTTGAAAAAATTCAACATTATCTCCCTTGTTATATAAACTAAATTAACCTAAAAATATATATACACACTATTCACATCACAAAAGAATTCAGCATTCTACACACACTATAAAATAATATTTTCAAATTACAATATACACTCATAACTCACAAACATACAAATACATCATAAGGTCCTACGGATCATAATCAAGAGCAATAATATCGACAACCATCTTTTCCCTTTATCTGTTCTTATAGAAGCCATTAACTTATTCTATTAGACCATTGACGCTCAAAAATTCTATATATTTTACCACGTACATACCTCGCCCCTAAAAGATAATAAAACATGCCAAACGATTACAAATGTTGTATATGTACTCCATCCCTGTTAGTTACTCAATCAAAGCAAGTAAAGGTAGGTAAATAAAGCCAAACAATTTATGTGCAATAATAACAATGCCGTAGATAATGACAGAGGACCATTAAATTGATAACTTAAATCTGCCTTACTCGAGCTAATTTAAGAATTTGGCACACGTGACTGCAATTATTAAGTTACAATTTAATCGAAAGAACTAACCAAGATAGAAGCTATGATTCTAAAAATAAATAAAGCATCCAAGAAATGTGTATATTATGGAAAATATATACGGACATGTTGTAGTGATCTTACATACTACATAGGCATCTAAAATCTGGGAAGTGCATAATTGTCAAAGAAATAGTCTGGTAAAAAAGAAGCAATATCTCCTTGATTGTCTAAAAAGAAAAATATTACGATAACGGAACTCAATACACCACAACATCAGAGTCAATAACAAACATGAAGAAGGCAAGAGTATATGGAGTTTGCATAGTAGAAAAATCATCTGGACATCATTCCTTAAAACACAGCAAAAGAAAGCAAACCGCATGATGACATGAGAATATTTATTTCTTTTCTTTTTGTTAATCATGGATTTTTCCTTCATAAGGCTAACAATTTTCAGAGGATCAAATAGCACATATTCACAAAATATATAAGCAATTTTCTGGGTTGCTGTTCTTGAATAGCTAATATCTTTACACATATTTTATGCGAGAAAATTTCATTACGAACATTGTCCATTTGACATGAGTTGTCTGACCAAGTTAATTTACTGAAAAGTATTTGGCTTAAAATAAACTCCTATCCTGTGGTTCTTCTAGTAGAATTTCTAGTAAATCTCTACTTTTATAGATGTCAAGTGTCTAACAAGTTACAAGATTATGATGAGATTGTAGAGTTGAGATGAACTGCATTGTTGAGGATGAGTTTTATTTTTATTTTTATTTATTTATTTATTTTTGTATAGAAAGATAATGTCAAATATTTAATTGGACATAAGTTTAATAGATAATAAAATTAAAATTTCTTTCTGACTTTGACCTAGCCATGCCTTTAGGGTCACAGTCGCCCATAAGAAGTCTACCTCAAGATGGTAACATGGATGAGATATACCAGTCTTGGTTAGGGATTTAGAAGGAAGCATTTGACCTATAGTGCTCTTTATATTTCCAATTTCGTATAATCTCTACTCCCTTAAAAGAGATAATCTGTCGAGTACTATTCATTTGTGAATTCCCTCTCACAAAACACTATTCAATGGCCATTATCTCTACTGTTTTACACTTCAAAATTTTTTATTGGTTTTGTGCCGTTCCATCCAACTGTAAATGACTCTATTATTACCTCTCCTTTAATTGATTTCCCAACTTACCCTTGAAATTTTGTGGCAAACTAACGATCTAATGGTCTTTTTGTATAAAACATATCTCTGTCAATGCTATGTGTACACAAGCATTACAACCCACTTATATGGAAGAGACTCACATGTAATAAAATATTCGTGAGCACAGGGGGTTGTAAGCCTGCATGTGTCTCATTTGTTTGCTGTTGATCTTTCAAAATTTCAACATCTTGAAATCAATCTTCCTCCAACATTACCATCGAAATATCTCCAACTGACCTGTACCATGCTCCCAATAAATAGACCCTTGTAGAGCTTCGAAACCTTAATCCTTTTCCTAAGCACCCAACTCCAAACGTTATTATCGCTTTGTCTACATGCATTAACTAACGCAGACCACAAAACTAAAGTAATGAAAGTTCAGTAGACCTCTGTAAGGCTTTAAATAATTTTAATTTTACTAAACCCTAAACTCTTTTAATTTTAATTTGCTCTCTGACTTCAGTGACAGCTGCAGAGCTTAAGGAGGAGAAGGTGGGTCTGACGAAGGTAGATGCCACTAAGGAAATGGAATTCGCTCAAAAGTTTGATGTTCTGGGTTTTCACACTGTACTTCTATGTTGATGGGGTGCATAAACCCTATCCTGGTAAACAAACCAAGTAAGTTTTTCGTGTTTATATAGGATGAATCTCATGTATTTACAGTTTCATACATGAAGATGAATGAATAATGGTTTTATTATGTGGATATCTTGATTTGTATTATGTGCATTTAGGGACGGAACGAGAGTAAGAATCTCGGATGGACTAAATGTTAGAAAAATGTCGATCATAATATGAAATACTAGATTACCCTTCCTCATGGCCAAAACTTTTTGATTTTAATCTTACATGTTTAGTTTTTGCTTCTAACAGTTCCATAGAATGGTAGAAACTAATACTTTTTAAAGTAGAATGAATTATTTAAATTCTCGTTTTCATGATTTATGTTGTAGAGATGCAATAATTAATTGGGCGAACAAGAAGACAGTCCCCGCTTTGTATAACATCACAACGACGGAGGAAGCTGAACGCATCTTGGCTGTAGAAGAAAAATTAGTATTGGGTTATTTAGAGAGCTTGGTGGTATGACTTCTATTGCTGTTCAAATTGTTGTAGTATTTTAGGGAGTGTATTTACTACTCATTTGCCCAAAATATTAGATGAACTTGCGGAAGCTTCGAAGTTGGAAGATGATGTTAGCTTCTACCAGATGACGAGTCCTGATGTAGCAAAACTCTTCCATAATGATCCCAAAGACAAACGTCTGGCTTTGGTCATTATTAAAAAAAGAAGCTGAAAAAGTTAACTACTTTGGTTAGTTACCTTGGTCTTTATTCATTTTGGCAGTCAAAATTTCTTTAACATCACTTTGAATAATAATCTCTTATGTATACAGACAGTCAGTTCAATAAATCAGCAATAGCTGAATTTGTGTTTGAGAAAAAACTTCCTCTCGTCACCAACTTTACTTGAGAAAGTAAGTTCATTTCTATTGTTATGATATAGATGGTGGAAACAATGTTTAGCATTTTTATTTATTGCCAGAAATAATCATCTACATGTCATTCTTGTTGGTATATGCTTCTCTATAAATTCGATACATTTACTTCTTTATTTATGAACTTGTGAGATTTATAATTGGAAAGCTCTCCTTCCTAGATATATAAAATGATGGAAAATATTGTTCACAATCAATAAACGGTGTATAGGATGAAAACGAAATTGAAATCGAAATGAAAATAGAACAGGGCCAAAATTTGGCCCATGCGACCGCATGGGTAAATATCCATGCGGTCGCACGGTGATGTACCGAGGCCGCATGGCCTCGGACTGGATAAACCATGCGGCCGCATGGGTTAAAACCATGCGGTCGCATGGTTATAAATTAGGGACCGTTGGACAATTTTTTGGTTTGAATTTTGGCGGCTTTTCATTTCGTTTTGGCACCTTTTCGTGTGGCAATGTTTCATGTCTATAAATAAGTGATTAATAGACATTGAAAAACAATTACAAGTATGTGAAAAACATATAAACGAATCCACATGAAAGAATTAAACTTTCTTCCCTCCATATTCATGTTCTTCAAGCGTTCTTCAAGATTCGGGTGGAAAAATCATTTGTGCTTTTGTGATTTTCTACAACAAGGCTTGATCAATCCTACGAACTATTTGCCATAAAACCTTTTAAGCACCAAATTTGTATACGAGAAGGGGCAAATATCGTTTGAGGACAACGAATCATTTTCGTGTTTGAGCCTTCCATGTTGGTTTGTTTTCCTTGTCAATTTCCATCTTCTTGAATTTCTATTCCTTAATTTTCATCTCCATTTTCCCGGTGGGCATAAATTTCCAACATAAAACATCTTGATGCACAGAGATGCAGAGCAAACGACTGCCACAGAAGCAATGTAAGAGGCTTCTGCTGCAGAAACTTTACTTCAATGTCTAAGGTATTGTCTTCAAAGAGAAATCTCGAAAAGTTGTCAATTTCTGGATCGAGGTTTGTATAACACCAATTGGTCATCTCCATGTGATTTGTTCTTCGAGCTGGAATAATGCCGGACCACGTGGAGATGAGGTTACTAACGACAGTTTGCGTTA
Organism: Olea europaea var. sylvestris; assembly: GCF_002742605.1. Classification (NCBI taxonomy): domain Eukaryota; kingdom Viridiplantae; phylum Streptophyta; class Magnoliopsida; order Lamiales; family Oleaceae; genus Olea; species Olea europaea. Next base: position 356,140 of record NW_019267557.1, read on the forward strand.
AAGGTGTGAGGTGGTGGTCCGATGAGAATTGAGTGAGCAAAGGCAAGTTTCTGATTTGTTGGGTGTGGGTGGTTATGGCTTTGAAAATGGTGGTGGTGCGGTGATGAGGTAGTGGTAATGCTGGTGGTGCAAGTAGTGATGGTGGTAATTTTTTTGTTGTTGAAGTGGTGGTGGTCCTTCTTTTTTTTTTTTTTTTTTTTTTTTTTTTTTTTTTTTTTTTTGGGCATTAGTTGATTTTTGTTGGTAGTGGAGCTTACGGTGGTGGTGGATCTACTGGTGGTGATAAGAAGGTGACGACGAAGTGGTGGTCGACGGTGTTGAGGTGGGGTAGGAAGAGTATTTGTGATCAATTATTTCGATGTTGTAATCAATAAATTTTTAATTTGTAATCAGTAAATAATATGTGACCTTGAAAAATATGTGATTGTAATTAAATTTAAAATTTTGACCAATTAATTTAATAATTTTTTATCATGAAATAAGTTTTAAACTATAAAATTTGTGATTTGTGACCTATAAAAGTTTTGATTTTGTGATTGATGAATAAATGTGATTTATAAAAATTTTGATTTGTGATCGAAAAATATTTTTTAACCTATAAAAAATTTTATTTGTGGCCGAAAAATAATTTCTTACCAATTAATTCGATAATTTGTGACCAAATCTTATATAGAATTGAAATCTTAATATATTTAATTAATAAAATATTTTTTAATTAATTATTTCATAAATCAAATTTAATAATATCTTATTTTTGAAGTTTTAAACTTTATTTCTTAATTTTGAAATGGATAATAGTTAAACCCTTAGGTATGAATTATTCCCTTCAATTAACGGCCTATTTTCCCAAAAATACCCCCAACAACCCACCTTGTAAGAAACTCCCAAGCTCGATTCTTTCTACCTACCTAAAATAGTCCATAGTTTACCTCTCGTAAAAGTTTTGCACCGCTATGCAAGCCTGTTTCTATCAACTAAGAACCAACATCTACATAACCCCAAAATAAGAGAAGTGACTAATTGATATCCATAGTGCAATGATCTTCCACGTAATTGCTATGTAATACTCGAGGAACAAAAATCGCTGTTTTAAAAGATTAAAAGGTTCTTTAAAAAAAAAAAAAAATTATAGTATAGAATGACTACGTGAGTGCATTATATTATGACACTTAAATAAGTAATTTTTATCAATTTAAAATGAAACCAAGTGGTGAAATTTGAACTAAATTAAACTTCAACTATCCAATTTGAACAAATAAAAATTATAGTTTACTGACCCATTACGATTTTGTTATGCCCCTATTCATTGGGATTAAAATCAAAATTTTAATATATTAAAAATATATTGTTGAAAAATTATGAATCTCATGAAATATATTATTAAAATTAATTATTACATTTGACTTCAAATAAATATCAAATTCAAATCAAGCTCCTGCCTATTCAATTCAATTTAAGCTTTTTCTCTGCCCCTAGTTAGAGACCCATCACCCAAGTTAGTAACCCTCGTGGCATTGATTAACATACAAAGAAGTAGAACCGGTCACCATTCTATTTGCTGTTAATATTTATAGCTTGCTTAATGTACAGAATAAATTTTGTGAAAAATAAAATTTTGAGAAAATTGTACTAGCGGTCTCTAACCTTTCACTTTTTGCAGACTTTAACTCTAACATTTACTTTGTGCCAACCACAGTCCCAAACCTTTCAAAAATATGCACCTGGGATCCAAATTGACAGACTATTGGTTGACCAATAAAATTGAACTTTGATCGATCTTGACGGATTTAAAAATGTAATGGGTAACTTTGCTATTTAACCCTATAAAATAATTAAAATAAATAACTAAAACAAAATAAAAATAAAAGGAAAAAACCTATTCATCTCCTACGGCCCCACTATCCAAATTCAGAAGAATTTGCCTCCAAATCAACCTTATATTTCACCACTCGTCCATTATTCAACTTCTCCAATCTATTCCATTCCGCCTCCATTCGCCTTATTGATTGCAACTCCCTCCTCTTCCTCAGATGCTCCTTTGCCTCAACTAACAGCGAGCAAGTCCTCGTCAACTGGCGCGTAAATGTCAATCGACACCTCCATCGATTGTCACCCACTGCCACTGCGATCGCCATCGCCACCAGCACCCACTATGAAAATCAAATTTGAAATTGAAGAAGGTTTAGTTTTTTCACTGCCCTTTTCGAGTCCACACCAAATCTTCCATTCGTAGATAGTTCCAAACTCAACTCTATTTCTTCATATCCATCATCATCTTCTTCTTCATTTGAGAAACATTTTCCTTTCATAAATTTGTGTAACATATCCATTGAATATCCTTTCTTTTTCATGGAAAGACCAATTTTTCCGTAGTGGATTTGGGTTGTGGGGTGGGGTGGCGTGGGGTGGGGTGGGAGATGAATAGGTTTTTCCTTTTATTTCTATTTTGTTTTAGTTATTTATTTTAATTGTTTTATAGGTTAAATAGCAAAGTTACCTTTTTATCTTTTTAAATTGGTCAAAATTCAATTTTATTGGTTAACTAACGGCCGTTTCCGTCCATTTGGACCCCAGTGCATATTTTTGAAAGTTTTGGGACTATGAGTGGCACAAAGTAAAGAATATGATAAAGTTTGCAAAAAAGTTCTTGTTAGGGACCGTTCCTACAATTTTCCCTTAATTTTTTCATAAATTTTGTGGTTAAAAAGTTATATAAAAAATTATGAATCTACGTGTAAAATTATTTATTAAAAAAAATTGTTGTAAAAAATGAATTTTATGAAAATAAATTTAAAGAATGTCCATCAAACGGGGACTTATTGTCCTTTTCTGTATATCATTTAATGGTTACGAACTGATTGTGAATAAAGCTACTCAAAGAGGGCCATCGGCCCTGTTCAAACGGGAGAGCCACTTAAAATTATTTCCTTAAAGAAAAATTTTTGTCGAAAATGAATTTAATGAAAATAAGTTTAAATAATCTCCATCAAATATGGACGTATTGTCTTTTTTATATATATCATTTAACGGTTTAATTTGATTATGAATAAAGCTACTCGAACAGGCCACCACGCCCCTATTCGAATAGCATAGTCCACTGATTGTTGATCAATGATAAGTTTGAAAAAAAAAAAAATGGCGTCACATAAAATGTCCTTTCTTTTCAGTAAAAAAAAAAAATGATTAACATGCCCTTAATTTAGTCCAAAATTTGAAATATAAAGCAGATATATTTGTTATTTTCTCCTTAATCCATATTATTTGTTACACCTCGTAACTTGAAGCTTTTAGTAAAGGCCACATGGAACTATGTGGAGACATATGACATCTAACGAATACCTAATTGGTCAACATAAAGAAGCTCTTCTACCAAGGCACTAACTCGTTGTTCCAAACCCATACCTACCTGTCTTAAGCCCTCTTTTAAAAGGTTAAACTCTAACTTTAAGGGTCCCCTATCACCCCTGCCCTGAAGTATCGTGAGGAAGGTAAATCGCAGGTTATGCTTCCAAGGGTACAGGGTGGAAGGCTGCTTGTACACTTGCACTTACCCAAGAACCAAATCCATATTTCAGGATTCGAACCTTTGACGCAGTAGTCTCAACCAAAGTTGGATTTCTCCACCCTCCCCTTTTACCACTTGGAGATGTGCTCTGGGGGCGTCTGAAGCCCTCTTTTAAGTTGAAGCTCCTGTTGTCTTTCAAGGAATATGTAAAGTACTTCTTGGAATGATTGATGTAACATTTATATTACTAATGTCAGAGTTGTCAGCTTAGGGTATAGGGCGACTAACTTATTGTCAATGTATTAGATGTATGATAGAAAGTGGTGTGAGGACTCAATTAATGAGATGAGGCCATATGATTCTAATTCATTGGCTACTACATTGGCCTAAACTCCATAAATAGCAACTCTGGTAAAATTTTTATAGGGAGATACAAGTAAAAAAAGCTGCATTAATCTTCTTTTCTAAAGTATTTAGATACTCGATTTAGGTTTATATTCATTTTGATCAAGTTACTCATAATCGATGGTTCATGTACAACCATCTTTGATGATATTGGTAGTGCTCGAACGATTTTGTCTGGTGTCATAAATCATATCCCAAATATATGATTATCACATATCTTTGATCGAATCTCCGATCAAATCATGCCTAAATTTGTTTGTGTGGACACGAGTGTGTCCCGTATATGTTATCCACGTAGCCATTACGAAAATCGTGGTAAACATTATTCTCAAATAGAAGCCCATCCAATAGTACCTCAAACATAGTGCAGAAGATGGTTAGTGCAATGAATAGTGCTACACCAAATTTGGTTTTAAAAAAAAATTGTTTAACATTATTCATTTACATCAAAGAGAGTGTTACATGTACATAATTGTCTACATAATAGTGTCCATAATTACACGTGGTACTGGATCTAACTTTTAATTCAAATCTCATACTTGCACATCAACAACTAAATGATTTTCACATCATATTATGAACACCATTATATGCAATAATTATGTACATGTAGAATTTTTTTTACATCAAATACAAGAATTTTCATTTAACCCCATTTTGCCCTTGTTTACACTTTATTAAAATTGTTTCTTCTATCTATGTCCTTATTTAATATTTTAGTATTAATAGATTTCAATTAAAAAGTGACAATTATTTCAACAATAAATTAAAATTGTTCGGCAAAAAGTAAAAAGTTACAAATTTGATAATGAATAAATTAGCACTAAAACAACATACATATATTAAAAACATAAATTAAAGTACAACACAATATTTAACTAAAACAACAATAAAACATTTCTAATTTAGCAATTTTTTAATAATATAATTTGTAAAATAAATTTTGATATAAAATAATTCAAAGTAAAATTTTGTGTAATTAGTGTAAAACCATCTCCAATGATAAACACCAATTTTGGTGTAAGAGATGTTCTCAGAAGCTAAGTCTATTAAGTCCGTACACGATCCACATTTTCAAATTATGTTCTATCAAAATCGTAGTAGTCCAAATCCATTTAAGCCCTTTTTTCTCCAGTTGTGCTATCTGCACAGACCCTTTTGTACAGGGTCTGTATAGGTGCACACACATGGGGGTGGACCCCATGAGTAAAACCATCTCCAATGATAAACACCAAATTTTGAAGAAAAAAGAATAATATCAAAATTGTTGATCTCAAAAAATGAAATTTATTTTTAGAAATATGCTACTCGTACATAATGTACTGTCAATAACGATGTCCAACCCCTTCACATGGACGAGGAGACAATTCGAAAAAATTTTATTTTATTCGAAGTGGGTCCTCCTCCGTATAAGGAGGGTGGATATCGTTATGAATAGTCTAATGTGCGTGTAACATCACCCTTATTTTTAAAGCTAACAGTAATTGTGAACCTAAATTTTGGCAAGGTTTTCTCTATTTTTTAGGAAGTTGGATGTATTTTAAGAAGTCAATTGCATGTTTGGAAAGAGA
>NW_019267557.1:363934-364540 GCF_002742605.1 Olea europaea var. sylvestris
AATTCATATTTTCATTGACGACGCTAAGTTTTGTATCATACAAGCGGGACCAATAACCAATGCATTTGCTGTTAATAATTAATGTCTTTTCTATGTTGTGTTTCTCCTTAATTTACATTAGTCAATTTGAATTTGAATCCCCTTTTTGTTTAAAGGAAAAATCTACAAGCAGAGGGCCACGTAGACCCGTTCATCAGACACCCGCCATTAAGGGGGCACCTCGTGCGCCCCTAGACCGACAGGCCCTGTTCATGTTTAAAACTACGAAAGGCTCGTTTTTCTTTGCCAGCAAAGGATACAGCCTTCAATAAAAAATATATATTATACATGTACAAATATATTATTTAAAAAAAAAAAAAACTCTAAAAATAAGTACTGAATTTGTCTTCTTCCCATCATCCTCCACCACTACACGGCCGCCAGTCGCTCACTGAGAACTTGTATACATATTGCTCCGCTACTAGTCTAAAGCATTGGGACCAGCACAGGCCTTGATAACTGGACTCCATATCCACTGCACCAAAAACTTTCTACCTCTTCTCCCATTCATATTGTAAGTCCGTCCTTGTTTATCCCTCATGACCTGCCCAATGTACCCTCCGCCAC
>NW_019267558.1:0-5619 GCF_002742605.1 Olea europaea var. sylvestris
GAAAAATGACAAAATTCACCCGGCACGATTTTTGTTCCCGATCAACCTGTCAAGTTTGAGCCCATTCCGACACAGTCGCGAAAGATGACGAAATTAACCCCGACGCGATTTTTGTTTCCGATCAACCTGTCAAATTTTAGCCCATTTCGACACAGTCGCGAAAAATGACGAAATTGCCCCCGTCGCGATTTTTCTTTCCGATCAACCATTCAAATTTTAGCCAATTCCGACACAACTGCGAAAAATGACGATATTCACCCGCCACGATTTTTGATCCCGATCAACCAGTCAAATTTGAGCCAATTCCGACACAGTTGCGAAAAATGACGAAATTGACCCTGGCGCGATTTTTGTTTCCGATCAAACTATCAAATTTTAGCCCATTCCGACACAGTCGCGAAAAATGACGAAATTGTCCCCGGCGCGATTTTTATTTCCGATAAACCAGTCAAATTTTAGCCCATTCCGACATCATCGAGAAAAATGACGAAATTGCCCCTGGCGCAGCTTTAGTTTCAGATCAACTAGTCAAATTTTAGCCTATTCCGACACAGTCCATAAAAATGAAGAAATTGCCCTCGGCGCGATTTTTGTTTCCGATCAACCTGTCAAATTTTAGCCCATTCCGACACAGTCGCGAAAAATGGCGAAATTGCCCCCGTGGCGATTTTTGTTTCCGACCAACCTGTCAAATTTTAGCCCATCCAACACAGTCTTGAAAAATGACGAAATTGCCCACGGCGAAGTTTTTGATTCCGATCAACCTTTCAAATTATAGCCAATTCTGACACAGTTGCGAAAAATGACGAAATTCACCCGGCACGATTTTTGTTCCCGATCAACCTGTCAAGTTTGAGTCCATTCCGACACAGTCGTGAAAAATGACGAACTTGCCCCCGACGAGATTTTTGTTTCCTAACAACCTGTCAAATTTTAGTCCATTCCGACACAGTCGCGAAAAATCATGAAATTGCCCACGGCGCGGTACTTTTTTCCGATCAACCTTTCAAATTTTAGCCAATTCTGACATAGTTGAGAAAAATGACGAAATTCACCCGGCACGATTTGTGTTCCCGATCAACCTGTCAAATTTGAGCCCATTCCGATACAGTCGCGAAAAACGACGAAAATGACCCCGGCGCGATTTTTGTTTCCGATCAACCTGTCAAATATTAGCCCATTCCGACACAGTCCCGAAAAATGACGAAATGGCCCCCGGCGCGGTTTTTGTTTCCGATCAACCTGTCAAATTTGAGCCCTTTCCGACACAGTCGCGAAAAATGACGAAAATGACCCCGGCGCGATTTTTGTTTCCGATCAACCTGTCAAATATTAGCCCATTCCGACACAGTCCCGAAAAATGACGAAATGGCCCCCGGCGCGGTTTTTGTTTCCGATCAACCTGTCAAATTTGAGCCCTTTCCGACACAGTCGCGAAAAATGACGAAAATGACCCCGGCGCGATTTTTGTTTCCGATCAACCTGTCAAATTTTAGCCAATTCCAACACAGTCGCGAAAAATGACGAAACTGCCCCCGGCGCGATTTTTGTTTTCGATCAACCAGTCAAATTTTAGCCCATTCCGACACAGTCCAGAAAAATGACGAAATTGCCCCCGGCGTGATTTTTGTTTCCGATCAAACTCTCAAATTTTAGCCCATTCCGACACAGTCGCGTAAAATGGCGAAATTGCCCTCGACGCGATTTTTGTTTTCGGTCAACCTGTCAAATTTTAGCCAATTCCGACACAGTCGCGAAAAATGACTAAATTGCCCCCGCCACGATTTTTGTTTCCTATCAACCTGTCAAATTTTAGCCAATTTTGACACAGTTGCGAAAAATAACAAAATTCACCCGGCACGATTTTTGTTCCCGATCAACCTGTCAAGTTTGAGCCCATTCCGACACAGTCGCATAAAATGACGAAATTGACCCCAGGGCGATTTTTGTTTCCGATCAACCAGTTAAATTTTAGCCCGTTCCAACACAGTCGCGAAAAATGACGAAATTGCCCCCGACGCGGTTGTTGTTTCCAATCAACCAGTCAAATTTTAGCCCATTCCGACATCGTCGCGAAAAATGACGAAATTGCCCCTGGCGTAATTTTAGTTTTCGATCAACCAGTCAAATTTTAGCCCATTTCGACAAAGTCCAGAAAAATGACGAAATTGCCTCCGGTACGATTTTTATTTCCGATCAACCTGGGAAATTTCAACCCATTCCGACACAGTCGCGAAAAATGACGAAATTGCCTTCGGCGCGATTTTTGTTTCCGATCAACCACTCAGATTTCAGCCAATTTCGACACAGTTGCGAAAAATGACGAAATCCACCCGGCACGATTTTTGTTCCCGATCAACCTGTCAAATTTGAGCCCATTCCGACACAGTCGCGAAAAATGACGAAATTGCCCCAGGCGCGGTTTTTGTTTCCGATCAACCTGTCAAATTTTAGCCTATTCCGACATAGTTGCGAAAAATGACGAAATTCATCCCGCACAATTTTTGTTCCCGATCAACCTTTCAAATTTTAGCCCAATCCGACACAGTTACGAAAAATGACGAAATTGACCCCCGGGCGATTCTTGTTTCCGATCAACCTGTCAAATTTTAGCCCATTCCGACACAGTCGCGAAAAATGGCGAAATCACCCCCGGGGCGATTTTTGTTCCCGATCAACCTGTCAAATTTGAGCCCATTGCGACACAGTCGCGAAAAATGACGAAATTGACCCCGGCACGATTTTAGTTTCCGACCAACCCGTCAAACTTTAGCCCATTCCGACACAGTCGCGAAAAATGATGAAATTGCCCCCAGCGTGATTTTTGTTTCCGATCAACCTGTCAAATTTTACCCCATTCCGGCACAATCGCGAAAAATCAGGAAATTGCCCCCGTCGCGATTTTTGTTTCCGATCAACCCGTCAAATTTTAGCCAATTCCGACACAGTTGCGAAAAACGACGATAATGACACGGCACGATTTTTGTTCCCGATCAACCTGTCAAATTTGAGCCCATTCCGACACAGTCGCGAAAAACGACGAAATTGCCCCAGGCGGAATTTTTGTTTCCAATCAATCAGTCAAATTTTAGCTCATTCCGATATCGTCGCGAAAAATGACGAAATCCACCTGACACGATTTTTGTTCCCGATCAACCAGTCAAATTTGAGCCCATTCCGACACAGCCGCGAAAGATGACGAAATTGACCCCGCGCGTGATTTTTGTTTCCGATCAACCTGTCAAATTTTAGCCCATTTCGACACAGTCGCGAAAAATGACGAAATTGCCCCCGTCGCGATTTCTCTTTCCGATCAACCATTCAAATTTTAGCCAATTCCGACACAACTGCGAAAAATGACGATATTCACCCGCCACGATTTTTGTTCCCGATCAACCTGTCAAATTTGAGCCAATTCCGACACAGTTGCGAAAAATGACGAAATTGACCCCAGCGCGATTTTTGTTTCCGATCAAACTATCAAATTTTAGCCCATTCCGACACAGTCGCGAAAAATGACGAAATTGCCCCAGCAAGATTTTTATTTCCGATAAAGCAGTCAAATTTTAGCCCATTCCCGACATCATCGCGAAAAATGACGAAATTGCCCCTGGTGCAGCTTTAGTTTCCGATCAACCAGTCAAATTTTAGCCCATTCCGACACAGTCCATAAAAATGACAAAATTGCACTCGGCGCGATTTTTGTTTCCGATCAACCTGTCAAATTTTAGCCCATTCCGACACAGTCGCAAAAAATGACGAAATTGCCCCCGGCGTGATTTTTGTTGCCGATCAACCTGTCAAATTTGAACCCATTCCGACACCGTCGCGAAAAATGACGTAATTGACCCCGGTGCGATTTTTGTCTCCGATCAACCTGTCAAAATTTAGCCAATTCCGACACAGTTGCGAAAAATGACGATATTCACCCGGAACGATTTTTGCTCCCGATCAACCTGTGAAATTTGAGCCCATTCCGACACAGTCTCGAAAAATGACGAAATTGACCCCAGCGAGATTTTCGTTTCCGATCAACCTGTCAAACTTTAGCCCATTCCGACACAGTCGCGAAAAATGGCGAAATTGCCCCCGGCGCGATTTTTATTACCTATCAACCTGCCAAATTTCAGCCCATTCCAACACAGTAGAGAAAATTGACGAAATTGCCCCTGGCGAGGTTTTTGTTTCCGATCAACCTGTCAAATTTTAGCCCATTCCGACACAGTCGCGGAAAATGACGAAATTGCGCCCGGCGCGATTTTTGTTTCTGATCAACCTGTCAAATTTTAGCCCATTCCGACGTAGTCGCGAAAAATGACGAAATTGACCCTGGCGTAATTTTTGTGTCCAATCAACCAGTCAAATTTTAGCCCATTCCACCACAGTCCAGGAAAATGACGAAATTCCCTCCGGGGGCGCGATTTTTATTACCTATCAACCTGCCAAATTTCAGCCCATTCCAACACAGTAGAGAAAAATGACGAAATTGCCCCTGGCGAGGTTTTTGTTTCCGATCAACCTGTCAAATTTTAGCCAATTCCGACACAGTCGCGAAAAATGACGAAATTTCCCCAGGCGTGGTTTTTGTTTCCGATCAACCTGTCAAATTTTAGCCAATTCCGACATAGTTGCGTAAAATGACGAAATTCACACTGCACGATTTTTTTTCACGATCAACCTGTCAAATTTGAGCCCATTCCGACACAGTCGCGAAAAATGACGAAATTGACCCCGACGAGATTTTTGTTTCCGATCAAACTGTCGAATTTTAGCCAATTCCGACACAGTAGCGAAAAATGACGAAAATGACCCCGGTGCGATTTTTGTTTCCGATCAACCTGTCAAATTATAGCCCATTCAGACACAGTCGCGAGAAATGACGAAATTGCCCCCGGCGCGGTTTTTGTTTCCGATCAACCTGTCAAATTTTAGCCAATTTCAACACAGTCGCGAAAAATGACGAAATTGCCCCCGGCGCGGTTGTTGTTTCCAATCAACCAGTCAAATTTTAGCCCATTCCGTCATCGTCGCGAAAAATGACGAAATTGCCCCTAGCGCAATTTTAGTTTCCGATCAACCAGTCAAATTTTAGCCCATTCCGAAATCGTCCCGAAAAATGACGAAATTGACCCTGGCGTAATTTTTGTGTCCGATCAACCAGTCAAATTTTAGCCCATTCCGACACAGTCCATAAAAATGACGAAATTGTCTCCGGCAAGATTTTTATTTCAGATCAACCTGCCAAATTTCAGCCCATTTCGACACAGTCGAGAAAAATGACGATATTGCCCCCGGCTCGACATTTTTTTCCCGATCAACCTATCAAATTTTAGCCCATTCCGACACAGTCGCGAACAATGACGAAATTGCCCCAGGCGCGGTTTTTGTTTCCGATCAACCTGTCAAATTTTAGCCTATTCCGACATAGTTGCGAAAAATGACGAAATTCACCCGGCACGATTTTTGTTCCAGATCAACCTGTCAAATTTTAGCCCATTCCGACACAGTTGTGAAAAATGACGAAATTGACCCCCAAGCGATTCTTGTTTCCGATCAACCTGTCAAATTTTAGCCCATTCCGACACAGTCGCGAAAAATGGCGAAATTGCCCCCGTGGCG
>NW_019267559.1:0-5617 GCF_002742605.1 Olea europaea var. sylvestris
TACTTTTTGGAAATGTAGCAACCGTTTTGGATTGAACTCACAACTTCGTCGTGACGTACGAGGGATTTCGGCCATTTTTCGAATGAATGAGCACCTGCATATTTGGAACACTTGGATTCTCGGCGTACGAAGAATTGAGCGTAACTTTTGCACACGTTGTCCGTTTTGGGCCCATAAGTACTTTTTGGAAATGTAGCGACCGTTTTGGATTGAACTCACGACTTCGTCGTGATGTACGAGGGTTTTTGCCCATTCTTCGAAAGAATGAGCGCTTGCATATTTAGAACGCTTGGAGAGTCGGCGTACGAAGAATTGAGCGTGACTTTTGCACACCGTGTCCGTTTTGGGCCCATAAGTACTTTTTGGAAATGTAGCGACCGTTTTGGATTGAACTCACAACTTCGTCGTGACGTACGAGGGCCTTTGGAAATTCTTCGAAAGAATGAGCGCTTGTATATTTAGAATGCTTGGAGAGTCGGCGTACGAAGAATTGAGCGTAACTTTTGCGCACGGTGTCCGTTTTGGGCCCATAAGTACTTTTTGGAAATGTAGCGACCGTTTTGGACTAAACTCACAGCTTCGTCGTGACGGACAAGGCATTTGGGCCATTCTCCAAAAGAATGAGCGCTTGTATATTTAGAATGCTTGGAGAGTCGGCGTACGAAGAATTGAGCGTAACTTTTGCACACGATGTCCGTTTTAGGCCCATAAGTACTTTTTTGAAATGTAGCGACCTTTTTGGATTGAACCCACCACTTCGTCGTGACGTATGAGGCATTTCGGCCATTCTTCGAAAGATTGAGCACCTGCATATTTGGAACGCTTGGATTGTCGGCGTGCGAAGAATTGAGCATAACTTTTGTACACGGTGTCCGTTTTGGGCCCATAAGTGCTTTTTGGAAATGTAGCGAACGTTTTGGATTAAACTCACAGCTTTGTCGTGATGTATGAGGGATTTGGGCTATTCTTTGAAAGAATGAGCGCTTGTATATTTAGAACGCTTGGAGAGTCGGCGTACGAATAATTGAGCGTAACTTTTGCACACGGTGTCCGTTTTAGGCCCATAAGTACTTTTTGGAAATGTAGCGACCTTTTTGGATTGAACCCACCACTTCGTCATGACGTATGAGGCATTTCGGCCATTCTTCGAAAGAATGAGCACCTGCATATTTGGAACGCTTGGATTGTCGGCGTACGAAGAATTGAGCATAACTTTTGTACACGGTGTCCGTTTTGGGCCCATAAGTGCTTTTTGGAAATGTACCGACCGTTTTGGATTAAACTCACAGCTTTGTCGTGACGTACGAGGGATTTGGGCCATTCTTCGAAAGAATGAGCGCTTGTATATTTAGAACGCTTGGAGAGTCGGGGGACGAAGAATTGAGCGTAACTTTTGCACACGGTATCCGCTTTAGGCCCATAAGAAATTTTTGGAAATGTAGCGACCGTTTTGGATTACACTCACCACTTCGTCGTGACGTATGAGGGATTTTGGCCGTTTTTCAACAGAATGAGCACTTTCATATTTGGAAAGCTTGGATTGTCGGCGTACGAAGAATTGAGCGTAACTTTTGCACACGGTGTCCGTTTTGGGCCCATAAGTACTTTTTGGAAATGTAGTGACCGTTTTGGATTAAACTCACAGCTTCGTCGTGACGTACAAGGCATTTGGGCCATTCTCCAAAAGAATGAGCGCTTGTATATTTAGAACGCTTGGAGAGTCGGCGTACGAAGAATTGAGCGTAACTTTTGTACACGGTGTCCGTTTTGGGCCCATAAGAACTTTTTGTTAATGTAGCGACCATTTTGGATTGAACTCACCACTACATCGTGACGTATGAGGGATTTTAGCAATTTTTCAAAAGAATGAGCGCTTGTATATTTAGAACGCTTGGAGAGTCGGTGGACGAAGAATTGAGCGTAACTTGTGCACGCGGTGTCCGTTTTGGGCCCATAAGAACTTTTTGTTAATGTAGCGACCATTTTGGATTGAACTCACCACTACATCGTGACGTATGAGGGATTTTAGCAATTTTTCAAAAGAATGAGCGCTTGTATATTTAGAACGCTTGGAGAGTCGGTGGACGAAGAATTGAGCGTAACTTGTGCACGCGGTGTCCGTTTTGGGCCCATAAGAACTTTTTGTTAATGTAGCGACCATTTTGGATTGAACTCACCACTACATCGTGACGTATGAGGGATTTTAGCAATTTTTCAAAAGAATGAGCGCTTGTATATTTAGAACGCTTGGAGAGTCGGTGGACGAAGAATTGAGCGTAACTTGTGCACGCGGTGTCCGTTTTGGGCCCATAAGAACTTTTTGTTAATGTAGCGACCATTTTGGATTGAACTCACCACTACATCGTGACGTATGAGGGATTTTAGCAATTTTTCAAAAGAATGAGCGCTTGTATATTTAGAACGCTTGGAGAGTCGGTGGACGAAGAATTGAGCGTAACTTGTGCACGCGGTGTCCGTTTTGGGCCCATAAGAACTTTTTGTTAATGTAGCGACCATTTTGGATTGAACTCACCACTACATCGTGACGTATGAGGGATTTTAGCAATTTTTCAAAAGAATGAGCGCTTGTATATTTAGAACGCTTGGAGAGTCGGTGGACGAAGAATTGAGCGTAACTTTTGCACACGGTGTCCGCTTTGGGCCCATAAGAACATTTTGGAAATGTAGCGACTATTTTGGATTGAACTGACCACGTCGTCATGACGTATGAGGATTTGTCCATTTTTCGAAGGAATGACTACTTGGATATTTGGAACACTTGGATTGTCGGCGTACGAAGAATTGAGCGTAACTTTTGCACACGGTGTCCGTTTTGGGCCCATAAGTACTTTTTGGAAATGTAGCGACCGTTTTGGATTGAACTCACCACTTCGTCGTGACGTACACGGAATTTTGGCCATTCTTCAAAAGAATGAGCGCTTGTATACTTAGAACGCTTGGAGAGTTGGCGGACGAAGGGTTGAGCGTAACTTTTGCACACGGTGTCCGCTTTGAGCCCAGAAGAACTTTTTGAAAATGTAGCGACCGTTTTGGTTTGAACTCACCACTTCATCGTGATGTATGAGGGATTTCGGCCATTATTCGAAAGAATGAGCACCTGCATATTTGGAACGCTTGGATTGTCGGCGTACGAAGAATAGAGAATAACTTTTGCACACGGTGTCCGTTTTGGGCCCATAAGTGCTCTTTGGAAATGTAGCGACCATTTTGGATTGAACTCACCACTTTATCGTGACGTACGATTGACTCTGGCCATTCTTCAAAAGAATGAGCGCTTGTATACTTAGAACGCCTGGAGAGTCGACGGATGAAGAATTGAGCGTAACTTTTGTACACGTGTCCGCTTTGGGCCCATAAGAACTTTTTGGAAATGTAGCGACCGTTTTGGATTGAACTCACAAATTCGTCGTGACGTACGAGGGATTTTGGCCATTCTTCGAAAGAATTAGCGCTTGTATATTTAGAACGCTTGGAGAGTCGGCGAACGAAGAATTAAGCGTAACTTTTGAACACGGTGTCCGTTTTGGGTCCATAAGAACTTTTTGGAAATGTAGCGACCTTTTTGGATTGAACTCACCACTTCGTCGTGACGTATTAGGGATTTCAGCCATTTTTCTAATGAATGAGCACTTGCATATTTGGAACGCTTCGATTGTCGGCGTACGAAGAATTGAGCGTAACTTTTGCACACAATGTCCATTTTTGGCCCATAAGTACTTTTTGGAAATGTAGCGACCGTTTTGGATTGAACTCACAACTTCGTCGTGATATACGAGGGATTTTGGCCATTCTTCGAAAGAATAACGCTTGTATATTTAGAACGCTTGGAGAGTCGGCGGACGACGAATTGAGCATAACTTTTGCACACGGTGTCCACTTTGGGCCCATAAGTACTTTTTGGAAATGTAGCGACCATTTTAGATTGAACTCACCACTTCATCGTGACGTACGAGGGATTTTAGTCATTTTTCGAAAGAATGAGCACTTGCATATTTGGAATGCTTGGATTGTCGGCGTACGAAGAATTGAGCGTAACTTTTGTACACGGTGTCCGTTTTGGGGCCATAAGTACTTTTTGGAAATGTAGCGACCGTTCTGGATTAAACTCACAACTTCGTCGTAACGTACGAGGGATTTTGGCCATTCTTCGAAAGAATGAGCGCTTGTATATTTAGAACTCTTGGAGAGTCGGCGTACGAAGAATTGAGCGTAACTTTTGCACACGGTGTCCGTTTTGGGCCCATAAGTACTTTTTGAAAATGTAGCGACCGTTTTGGATTAAACTCATAGCTTCGTCGTGACGTACGAGGGATTTTGGCCATTCTTCGAAAGAATGAGTGCTTGTATATTTAGAATGCTTGGAGAGTCGGCGTACGAAGAATTGAGCGTAACTTTTGCACACGGTGTCCGTTTTAGGCCCATAAGTACTTTTTGAAAATGTAGCAACCATTTTGGATTGAACTCACAACTTCGTCGTAACGTACGAGGGATTTTGGCCATTCTTCGAAAGAATGAGCACTTGTATATTTAGAACGCTTGGAGAGTCGGCAGATGAAGAATTGAGCGTAACTTTTGTACACGGTGTCCGCTTTGGGCCCATAAGAACTTTTTGGAAATGTAGCGACTGTTTTGGAATGAACTCACAACTTCGTCGTGATGTACGAGGGATTTTGGCCATTCTTCGAAAGAATTAGCGCTTGTATACTTAGAACGCTTGGAGAGTCGGCGGACGAAGAATTGAGCGTAACTTTTGCACACGGTATCCGCTTTGGACCCATAAGAACTTTTTGTAAATGTAGCGACCGTTTCGGATTGAACTCACTACCTTGTCGTGACGTACGAGGGATTTTGGCCATTCTTCAAAAGAATGAGCACTTGCATATTTGGAACGCTTCGATTGTCGGCGTACAAACAATTGAGCTTAACTTTTGCACACGGCGTCCTGTTTTGGGCCCATAACTGCTTTTTGGAAATGTAGCGACCATTTTGGATTGAACTCACCACTTTGTCGTGATGTAAAAGGGATTTTGGCCATTCTTCAAAAGAATGAGCGCTTGTATACTTAGAACGCTTGGAGAGTCGGCGGACGAAGAATTGAGCGTAACTTTTGCACACGGTGTTCGTTTTGGGCCCATAAGTACTTTTTGGAAATGTAGCAACCGTTTTGGGTTGAACTCACAACTTCGTCGTGACGTACGAGGGATTTCGGCCATTTTTCGAATGAATGAGCACTAGCATATTTGGAACGCTTGGATTGTCGACGTACGAAGAATTGAGCGTAACTTTTGCACACAGTGTCCATTTTGGGTCCATAAGTACTTTTTCGAAATGTAGCGACCATTTTGGATTGAACTCACAACTTCATCATGACGTACGAGGCATTTGGGCCATTCTTCGAAAGAATGAGCGCTTGTATATTTAGAAAGCTTGGAGAGTCGACGGATGAAGAATTAAGCGTAACTTTTGCACATGGTGTCCGCTTTAGGCCCATAAGAACTTTTTGGAAATGTAGTGACCGTTTTGGATTGAACTCACCACTTCGTCGTGATGTATGAGGCGTTTCGGCCATTTTTCGAAAGAATGAGCACTTACATAT
>NW_019267560.1:0-5615 GCF_002742605.1 Olea europaea var. sylvestris
GTTACGCTCAATTCTTCGTAAGCAGACTATACAAGTGTTTCAAATATGCAAGTGGTCATTCTTTCAAATGGCTAAAATCCCTCGTACATCACGACGAAATGGTGAGTTCAGTCCAAAACGGTCGCTACATTTTCAAAAAGTACTTATGGGCCCAAAACGGACACCATTTGCAAAAGTTACGCTCAATTCTTCGTACGCCGACTCTCCAAGCGTTCCAAATATGAAAGTGCTCATTCTTTAGAAAAAAGGCCGAAAACCCTCATACATCACGGAGAAGTCTTGAGTTCAATCCAAAATGGTCGCTACATTTCCAAAAAGTACGTATGGGCCCGAAATGGACACCGTGTGCAAAAGTTACGCTCAATTCTTCCTACGTCGACTATCCAAGCGTTCCAAATATGCAAGTGTTCATTCTTTCAAAAAATGGCTGAAATCCCTCATACGTCACGACGAAGTTGTGAGTTCAATCCAAAACGGTCGCTACATTTCCAAAATGTACTTATGGGCCCAAAACGGACACCGTGTGCAATAGTAACTCTCAATTCTTTGTACGCCGACTATCCAACTGTTCCAAATATGCAAGTGCTCATTCATTCAAAAAAGGCTAAAATCCCTCCTACGTCACGATAAAGTTGTGAGTTCAGTCCAAAACGGTCGCGACATTTCCAAAAAGTACTTATGGACCCAAAACGGACACCGAGTGCAAAAGTTACGCTCAATTCCTCATACGCCGACTCTCCAAGCGTTCCAAATATGCAAGTGCTCATTCTTTCAAAAAAGGCTAAAATCCCTCCTGCGTCACGACGAAGTTGTGAGTTCAGTCCAAAACGGTCGCCACATTTCCAAAAAGTACTTATGGACCCAAAACGGACAATGTTTGCAAAAGTTGTGCTCAATTCTTCGTACGCCGAGTACCCAAGCGTTCCAAAGATGCAAGCGCTCATTCTTTAGAAAAAAGGACAAAATCCCTCATACGTCACGATGTAGTTGTGAGTTTAATCCAAAACGGTCTCTACATTTCAAAAAAGTACTTATGGGCCCGAAATGGACACCGTGTGCAATAGTAACTCTCAATTCTTCCTATGTCGACTATCCAAGCGTTCCAAATATGCAAGTGCTCATTCTTTCAAAAAATGGCTAAAATCCCTCATATGTCACAACGAAGTTGTGAGTTCAATCCAAAACGGTCGCTACATTTCCAAAAAGTACTTATGGGCCCAAAACAGACACCGTGTGCAAAAGTTACGCTCAATTCTTTGTACGTCGACTATTCAAGCGTTCCAAATATGCAAGTGCTCATTCTTTCAAAGAAGGCTAAAATCTCTCCTACGTCACGATGAAGTTGTGAGTTCAATCCAAAACGGTCGCCACATTTCCAAAAAGTACTTATGGACCCAAAACAGTCGCCGTTTGCAAAAGTTGCGCTCAATTCTTCGTACGCCGACGATCCAAGCGTTCCAAATATATAAGTGATCATTCTCT
Organism: Olea europaea var. sylvestris; assembly: GCF_002742605.1. Classification (NCBI taxonomy): domain Eukaryota; kingdom Viridiplantae; phylum Streptophyta; class Magnoliopsida; order Lamiales; family Oleaceae; genus Olea; species Olea europaea. The sequence continues at coordinate 1,483 of NW_019267560.1, forward strand.
ATAAAAAGGCTAAAATCCCTCCTGCGTCACGACAAAGTTGTGAATTCAGTCCAAAACGTTCGCTACATTTCCAAAAAGTACTTATGGGCCCAAAATGGACACCGTGTACAAAACTTACGCTCATTTCTTCGTACGCCGACTCTCCAAGCGTTCCAAATATACAAGCGCTCATTCTTTAGAAAAAAGGCCGAAATCCCTCATACGTCAAGACGAAGTTTTGAGTTCAATCCAAAACGGTCGCTACACTTCCAAAAAGTACGTATGGGCCCGAAATGGACACTGTGTGCAAAAGTTACGCTCAATTGTTCCTACGTCGACTATCCAAGCGTTCCAAATATGCAAGTGCTCATTCTTTCAAAAAATGGCTGAAATCCCTCATACGACATGACGAAGTTGTGAGTTCAATCCAAAATGGTCGCTACATTTCCAAAAAGTACTTATGGGCCCAAAACGGACACCGTGTGCAATAGTGACTCTCAATTCTTCGTACGCTGACTCTCCAAGCCTTCCAAATATGCAAGAGCACATTCTTTAGAAAAAAGGCCGAAATTCCTCATACGTCACGATGAAGTCTTGAGTTCAGTCCAAAACGGTCGCTACATTTCCAAATAGTACTTATGGGACCGAAACAGACACCGTTTGCAAAAGTTACGCTCAATTCTTCGTACGCTGACTATTCAAGCGTTCCAAATATGCAAGTGCTCATTCTTTCAAAAAAGGTTAAAATCCCTCCAACGTCATGATGAAGTTGTGAGTTCAGTCCAAAACGGTCGCGACATTTCCAAAAAGTACTTATGGACCAAAAACGGACACCGTGTGCAAAAGTTACGCTTAATTCCTCATACGCGGACTCTCCACGCGTTCCAAATATGCAAGTGCTCATTCTTTCAAAAAAGGCTAAAATCCCTCCTACGTCACGACGAAGTTTTGAGTTCAGTCCAAAACGGTCGCCACATTTCCAAAAAGTACTTATGGACCCAAAACGGACACCGTTTGCAAAAGTTGCGCTCAATTCTTCGTACACCGACTATCCAAGCGTTCCAAGTATGCAAGTGCTCATTCTTTCAAAAAAGGCTAAAATCCCTCCTACGTCATGACGAAGTTTTGAGTTCAGTCCAAAACTGTCGCTACATTTCCAAAAAGTACTTATGGGCCCAAAACGGACACCGTGTGCAAAAGTTACGCTCATTTCTTCGTACGCTGACTCTCCAAGCGTTCCAAATATGCAAGCGCTCATTCTTTAGAAAAAAGGCCGAAATCCCTCATACGTCACGACAAAGTTTTGAGTTCAATCCAAAACGGTCGCTACATTTCCAAAAAGTACGTATGGGCCCGAAATGGACACCGTGTGCAAAAGTTACGCTCAATTCTTCCTACGTCGACTATCCAAGCGTTCCAAATATGCAAGTGCTCATTCTTTCAAAAATGGCTAAAAACCCTCATACGTCACGACGAAGTTGTGAGTTCAATCCAAAACGGTCTCTACATTTTCAAAAAGTACTTATGGGCCCAAAACGGACACCGTGTGCAATAGTAACTCTCAATTCTTCGTACGCCGACTCTCCAAGCATTCCGAATATGCAAGCGCACATTCTTTAGAAAAAAGGCCGAAATTCCTCATACATCACGACGAAGTCTTGAGTTCAATCCAAAACGGTCGCTACATTTCCAAATAGTATTTATGGGCCCGAAACGGACAGTGTTTGCAAAAGTTACGCTCAATTCTTCGTACGCCGACTATTCAAGCGTTCCGAATATGCAAGTGCTCATTCTTTCAAAAAAGTCTAAAATCCCTCCTACGTCACGACGAAGTTGTGAGTTCAGTCCAAAATGGTCGCCACATTTCCAAAAAGTACTTATGGACACAAAACGGACACCGTGTACAAAAGTTACGCTCAATTCCTCGTACGTCGACTCTCCAAGCGGTCGAAATATGCAAGTGCTCATTCTTTGAAAAAAGGCTAAAATCCCTCCTACGTCACGACGAAGTTGTGAGTTCAGTCCAAAACGGTCGCTACATTTCCAAAAAGTACTTATGGGCCCAAAACGGACACCGTGTGCAAAAGTTACGCTCATTTCTTCGTACGCCGACTCTCCAAGCGTTCCAAATTTGCAAGCGCTCATTCTTTAGAAAAAAGGCCGAAATCCCTCATACGTCACGACGAAGTCCAAAACGGTCGCTACATTTCCAAAAAGTACGTACGGGCCCGAAATGGACACCGTGTGCAAAAGTTACGCTCAATTCTTCCTACGTCGACTATCCAAGCGTTCCAAATAGGCAAGTGCTCATTCTTTCAAAAAATGGCTAAAATCCCTCATACGTCACGACGAAGTGGTGAGTTCAATCCAAAACGGTCGCTACATTTCCAAAAAGTACTTATGGGCCCAAAATGGACACCGTGTGCAATAGTAACTCTCAATTCTTCGTACGCCGACTCTCCACGCATTCCAAATATGCAAGCGCACATTCTTTAGAAAAAAGGCCTAAATTCCTCATACATCACGATGAAGTCTTGAGTTCAATCCAAAACGGTCGCTACATTTCCAAATAGTACTTATGGGCCCGAAACAGACACTTTTGCAAAAGTTACGCTCAATTCTTCGTACCCCAACTATTCAAGCGTTCCAAATATGCAAGTGCTCATTTTTTCAAAAAAGGCTAAAATCCCTCCTATGTCACGACGAAGTTGTGTGTTCAGTCCAAAACGGTCGCCACATTTCCAAAAATTACTTATGGACCCAAAACGGACATCGTGTGCAAAAGTTACGTTCAATTCCTCGTACGTCGACTCTCTAAGCGTTCCAAATATGCAAGTGCTCATTTTTTAGAAAAAGGGCCAAAATCCCTCATATGTCACGACGAAGTCTTGAGTTAAATCCAAAACGATCGCTACATTTCCAAAAAGAACTTATGGGCCCGAAACGGACACCGTGTGTAAAAGCTACGCTCAATTCTTCGTACGCCGACTATCCAAGCGTTCCAATTATGCAAGTGCTCATTCTTTCAAAAAATGGCTAAAATCCCTCATACATCACGACGAAGTGGTGAGTTCAATCCAAAACGGCCGCTACATTTCCAAAAAGTATTTATTGGCCCAAAATGAACACCGTGTTCAAACGTTATGTTCAATTCCTCGTACGCCGACTCCCCAAGCGTTTCAAACATGCAAGCACTCATTCTTTAGAAAAAAGGCCAAAATCCCTCATACGTCATGATGAAGTCTTGAGGTCAATCCAAAACGGTCGCTACATTTCCAAAAAGTACGTAGGGGCCTGAAACGGACACCATGTGCAGGAGTTACGCTCAATTCTTCCTACGTCGACTATCCAAGCGTTCCAAATATGCAAGTGCTCATTCTATCAAAAAATGACTAAAATCCCTCATACGTCACGATGAAGTTATGAGTTCAATCCAAAATGGTCGCTACATTTCCAAAAAGTACTTATGGGCCCAAAACGGACACCGTGTGCAAAAGTAACGCTCAATTTTTTGTACGCTGACTCTCCAAGCATTCCAAATATGCAAGCGCACATTCTTTAGAGAAAAGGCCGAAATTCCTCATATGTCACGATGAAGTCTTGATTTCAATCCAAAATGGTCGCTACATTTTCAAAAAGTACTTATGGGCCCAAAACGGACACTGTGTGCAAAAGCTACGCTCAATTCTTCGTACGCCGACTATCCGAACGTTCCAAATATGTAAGTGCTCATTCTTTCGAAAAATGGCTAAAATCCATCATACGTCATGACGAAGTAGTGAGTTCAATCCAAAACGGTCGCTACATTTCCAGAAAGTACTTATCGGCCCAAAACGGACACCGTGTGCAAAAGTTACGCTCGATTCCTCGTACGTCGACTCTCCAAGCGTTCCAAATATCCAAGCGCTCATTCTTTAGAACAAAGGCCGAAATCCCTCAAATGTCACGACGAAGTCTTGAGTTCAATCTAAAATAGTCGCTACATTTTCAAAAAGTACTTATGGGTGCAAAACGGACACCGTGTGCCAAAGTTACGCTCAATTCATCGTACGCCGACTCTCCAAGCGTTGCAAACATGTAAGCGCTCATTCTTTTGAAAAAAGGCTGAAATTCCTCATACGTCACGATGAAGTCTTGAGTTCAATCCAAAACGG
>NW_019267561.1:0-5614 GCF_002742605.1 Olea europaea var. sylvestris
TCTCACGTACCTTCCTCATGGTTGGCTTGCGATGTGGAAATTTCCCCACAAGTGTATACTTGTAAGGATCAGAGAGTGTAGCCTCCTCGAACTCAGTCAAAACTATTGCCGGCTCACCCATATGTATAAAGGGTTCTTTAACAGGAAACGCAGCAGTGGAAGAGTCATCTATACCCTGTATAACCGATGCAAACGACTTCCGTGAACTCCGTTCAGCTTGAGACAGGCCCGGACGGCCAGAAACTGCAATAGCATAGGTCTTTTGTCCCTGATTGAGCACTGTCTGGGCTTCATGTGGAAAAATCGATGATAAAAATGGATTCAAATTAACTGGTAGAACATACTGATCAAAAGGTGCCGGAGGGCCGCCGGAACACCGCCGGCCGGCCGCTAGCGGCTCCATTTTCCGGCCAAAATCAATCGGAGGCAGAAATTTATGATTTTCAATACCCTTGTGTGGAATTTCATGCTGAATAACGCGGTCAGGCGCGTTTCCCGAGGTGAGAACCGTAGAGGCCGAAAATCGCAATTTTTCGACAAACTGCCCGTTTACGTTTGGTGCCGTAACAGGAGCGTCCGACCTCCGATTGCCGTGATTTTTTGACCAAAGGTTCACCATTTCATGGGCATTTTGAGTGTCTGGTGCGTGTACCTGTTGGACCATCATACGAGAATTTATTTCAAAATCAGTTTCGGGCTGTACTTTTTCCAATGCTTCAACTCCGGCGAAATTGGACGTCGAGGACACCACCCCGGGGAATTTTGGGCCTTCTGAGTTCATTGGTGATGGTCCCATATCCAAATTATGACCAGAAGTGGGTGTTTCAACGACCTTGGGATTTGTGCCATGATTTTTCAAACTTAGATCTATTGAGTTGGGGGATGAATCTGATATTGGTGTTATAGGAGATGTTTGGGTGGCTGTTGGTGATAATTTTCCACCACTTGGAGTGCTACAATCCGGTGGTTTTGGTGGTGGATCGGGTTTATTGGAGTTTTGGTGGTTTTCTCCCATTCTAGAGAGAAGGGAGAGCTTTTTAGGGTAGAGAGAATAATGGTTTAGGGTTTAGGGTTTCGGGTTTCGGCTTTAGGGTTCAGGGTTCAGGGTTTTTTTTTTTTTTAATAAAGACATCCACACATCCTTAATGACTTTTTAGGGTCCACCAAGGAAGGTCGATGGGGGTTAAGGGTTCCCCAACCATGTTTATTTCATAAAAATCAAAAGTACAGGGAAGGAGGGGGGGCATAAACCTGACCTCCAAAAAGCAATAGTGCAACAAATGAAATATTAAAAACGAATAAAGTAAATGAGGAAGTACTACTTCCTTGTACAAGAAAAATGAGATAATGATTGCCTAAACTACAAACCTCTAAAGCTGGGCAATCCATATCTGTCGATTTGTACCAATGCCCTAATCTGTCGAGGCAGGTCCAGTGGTCCATATTCTTGGTAGCGCTGGTGATCCCAGCCTTCTGAAGCAAGAGAATCTGCAACCTGGTTACCCTCTCTGTAGATGTGAGAAATTGTGTCTCTATCGAAGCAAATGAAGTCTCTGATCTGTCTGAGAATACCCTGAATCGACCTTGGTCCTCCACCTTTGGTGATGCAGTGAATAGCCAATATTGAATCTGCCTCAAGCCAGATAGCTGAAATCCCAAGTCCTCTGGCCAATAGAAGCCCATCTAGTATGGCTCGGAGCTAAGCTTCCAAAATGAAACATGGGCCATAGGATGCTGAGAATGCCCTGATACAGTATCCTGCGTAGTCCCTAATGATGCCTCCACCACTTGCAAATCCATCTTTGACGCATCCATCAGTGTTGATCTTGAAGGATCCCACCTGTGGAGTGCACCAAACAACCATAATAGGTGGTGGTGGGAGAGGACGGGTCAAAGAAATTCCAAAAAAGGGTGCAAGTGTCACATCTCCTCGCCAATGCTCAACTCGGAATAGTCCTCCCATATGAAGAAAGGAGATCATGCGGTAGACCCTCCAAATAATACGTCTGGCCACCATACGAATAGCTCTATGCTTCGCATCATTCCTCTCAGTCCATAGAAACCAAAATATCAGTAGAGGAATGATAATACGAATGTGTCCATGGCAAACGTGTTGTCCAGAATACCGCCATCTCTGGAACCTCTGTCTGACCCCTTCTCCTGAAGTCATAGGTATTTGAAAGATGTCTCCAAAGTGCTGCCATACCTGATTGGAGATGCTGCTGCCCGTGAAAATATGATTGATGGTCTCAATCTCGGAACAACACTGACAACGAGAAGCCAACTGACATCCAATTCTCCTCTGAATAACCACATCTACTGGAATGAGATCCTGCCATAGTCTCCAGCAGAAGAATGAAATAGTGGCAGGCAAAATAGAGCTCCACAGCAGTCGATATGAGTCCTGGGGCTGGCGAACCGAACGGACAAGTTGCCATGCTGATTTGGTGGTAAAGTCACCATCCGAAGTAATTTTCCAAACAATTCGGTCCGGGCTATCTGCACATAAAGGTATCACCCCTATCTGTTCCGCCATGTGAGAAGGAAGGGCCTGTAATAGCCGTCCAAAATCCTACCCAGTGCCATCAAAAAAATCCTGTACCCTCGCAGATGTGTGCTGTATGTGGGGGAATAGGGATGCCAATGTAGACTCGCCCATCCAACAATCATGCCAGAAGAAAATCTGACCAACTCCAAGGTGCCAAGCAATGTGTGGATCTGTCCGTGGCCCAACTGATTTCAGCCTCTTCCAGGTAGGGAAAGCTAAACTGGGAACTGCTGCAAGTGAAGGATGCATCCCCTTACAATACTTGCCCAGTAAAAACTGAGCCCAAAGTGAACTCTGAGATCGGAACAACCACCAGAGCTTCATGGAGAAGGTGTCCACCACATCCTGTAATCTCCTAAAGCCGAGGCCTCCCTCATCATCAGGAAGGCAAATTGCCTTCCAACTCCTCCAATGTAGACGTCATGCTTGATCCTTAGAATCCCATAGAAATCGGGCAAAGATGCTCTCAAGTTTCTTCAGCACTGCCTTGGGCGGCTGCATAATCTGAAGAAGATGTAAAGGTATGGAAGAAAGTACTGACCTCAGTAATGTGATATGACCCCCAGGCGATAGTAATCATGAGGCCCAACCTGATATCCTATCCCTTATCTTTTGGATAAGGTCATCATAAAGAAAGCTCCTCTTAGTCCCCTTGAATAAGGGGACACCCAAGTAAGTGAAAGGCTGCTGCTGATGTCTGAAGCCAGTCAAAATCTCTAGTCGTCTGATCTGACTAGTGGATGCCCGTTTGGATAATATAATACTGCTCTTGTCTTTATTCACCAATTGGCCAGAAACTCCTTTATAGTGCTCCAAGCAGTCTAAGACCCTCCTGATAGACAAGGGCAAAGATGATCATATCGTCAGCAAATGAGAGATGTGAGACAAGGGCACTACCTCCATGTCGATAACACATACTGGGATACTTCTGAAACCTCTGAGTGAGCAAGCGTGAGAAGTAGTCTGCTGCAATGATGAATAAGGATGGGGAGATAGGATCACCCTGTCTGAGTCCTCGTGAGGAGGGAAAGAAACCACATGGGCGGCTATTTAGGAGTAGGGAGAAACGACACTCCGAAACGCACTGCCTGATTCTGTCAATCAAGATCTGATCAAATCCAAATGCCTCCAATGCAGAATAAATGAAGCCCCAGTCCATGCGATCATATGCTTTAGCCATGTCTAACTTCAGCATAGTGTTTCCGCCTCGCACTCTATCATCCAAACTATAGAGAAGCTCCTGAGCCAATAAAACATTATCTCCAATCAGACGGCCTGGGATGAAACCACTCTGTGGAGGGGAAATAATGCGCGGTAGCAGTGTACTCAACCGAGTGTTCAAAAGCTTAGTAATAATCTTATTGAACACTGTGCATAAGCTAATTGGTCTGAATTCAGTCCATCTGCAAGCACCAACTTTCTTAGGTAGCAAGACAATAGAAGTAGCAGCAAAACCCCGTGGAAGATGACCACCATCAAAGAAGTCCAATACCGCCCTGTAAACATCCTCCTGAATGATATCCCAGTAATGCTGGAAAAATAGGGATGAGAAGCCATCCGGGCAAGCAACACTGTCAGCATCAATACTGAAAACTGCCTCCCGTACCTCATGAATCAAAGGGGAGTGATTTAGTGCCAAATTATCGTCCTCCGTCAATAGCCTCGGAATGACATCAGAATGGATGTGGTCTAAAGGTTGTGGAGGAGTAGAGAAGAGATCCTGGTAGAAGGCAATAGCCGAGGTCTGAATATCAGTAGGAGTAGCTAAGACTTCCCCTGCTTGTGTCCTGATGGACCTAATACGCGATCTGATACGGCGTCCTTGAACCATCGCATGGAAGTATCGAGTATTGCGATCTCCTTCACATACCCAACGTGAGCCAGCCCTTTGCTTCCAAAAGCCCTCCTCAATAGATAAAGTCTGGTTCAAAGCTGCCTGAACCTGATGCAGTATGTCACGATGATCCGGTGTAGGGTCACTGTCAAATACAATTTCTGCCTCATCAACCCTGTCCTCAGCATCCCTCACTCGCTGGAAAATGTCTCCAAACACATGTCGATTCCACCAGCGCAGTCCCTGTTTCATCCTGAAGAATTTCTCCCAAAGAGCAGCCATCCCCGCAAGATGAGTGGGGAGTGACCACTTCTGAGAGACAAATGCTAAAAAATCATGATGCTTGGTCCAAACGTTGAGGAATCTGAAAGGCCTAGGCCCCAAGTCATCATCAGAAGTCCACTGAAGTAATAAGGGTGAATGGTCAGATGAAGTCCTATTCAAGTGCTTCACTGTAAGCTGTCGACAAAGTGCTGCAGCTGAAGAATTAATGAGTACTCTATCTAATCTCTTCCTGACCCGACCATTGGTCCAAGTGTATCGATTCCCAAGAAAACCTGCGTCCTCTAAACCACTGTCCAACATCATATCAGAAAAAGCTGTAGTGCCTCGATCACGAGTATTATGACCCGTGCGCTCTCCATCATGAGTAATAACGTTAAAGTCTCCCCCAACTATCCAAGGGTCGTCCATATCGAGGGAGATGTGGTGAAGACCCGCCCACAAATCCCTCCTGACAGAAGCATCACAAGAAGCGTAAACTGGCGTAAAATAGATGGGAAGAGCTAGTCTGGGGTCCTCAACTTTAACGTGAAGAAATTGGGGATGATCAACAATAATAGTAACATTAGTCCCCGAGTTCCAGAAAAGCCAAATCTTATTCGATTCATTCTGAGCTCCTGTATCGAAGTGCAGATAACGTCGAATATATGCAAAGCTGTGTTGGAGAACAAAAGGCTCCAATAAAACTAACAGATAAACCTGATGAAGCTGTATAAGTTTCTTCAGGCCCCGACGAGTAGCTACACTAGCTACACCTCTCACATTCCAAATGATGGCACTCATAGGGAAGGAGAAGGTGAAGAGGTATCATGTGACTGACTCCTGGTGATCCTTCTGCTCGGATGTGGAGTATTAGTAGCACGTGGTTGTTTCTTTCTTGTGACTCGGACAAAACCGTCATCCTCTGATCTACCAGCCATACCCACTAAATCCTCAGCAGAAGACCTACG
>NW_019267562.1:0-5612 GCF_002742605.1 Olea europaea var. sylvestris
GTAACATTTAATCATAAAATCCCACAACACAACATGAAAATCTAAGAAACTGTATGCAAATACTGAGAGAAATATGTGAAAATACTAAACTGCGAACGCGGGAATATGAGAGAGCATTATAAGCGTCGTGCTGTTAGGCGAAATATTTCAACAGAATTCAGTTCTTGATCTCTTGCGAACTGATATAAAACCTCTCTGACGGTCTCTCAAAATTCTGATCTCAGAACAATCCCTCGAGTCCTCAAGACTAATGTATTGTTGCTTAACCGTCCTAGAAAAATCACATCCAGTGTCATGCATCCAAACGGAAGGATGGTATGTTTCATCATAGTAATATAGCAAACACCTCATTCCTCCTCCTCCACCATCACCACCCTTAGTCCTCCCTGGGATGTAAGCCTTGTAAATGTTCTTTGTATTCAGCCTCTTAGATGAACTTGGCTTCACTGTGTGAACTTTCTTCAATATTGATCCCACCCTTATCTGAAGTTCAATTGGTTTATCACTAAAATTCCTAATCCTTGTTCCATGCCCTGAAACTCAGGTATGATCCCACTTCCCAGCATCCACTGAAACACTTCAAAACCGAAACAAGGCTCATACTGCAAAGTTTTGAAAAGGAAAAAGTTGCTTATTGCTCGTGAGAGGTACACAAGCCTCTCAAGACTTGATGATGAATCTCTTTGTATCGTCGACCTTACTGGCCGTTGATCAAATTGCATGCACCTAGATTTATAATTTTTAGGTTATGATCAGGTCAGACCCCGATTTTACTCTGAACAACTATCCCATTGTTGTTTCCTAGAGGTGTAAAGGTGTACGACTATCCCATTGTGGTTAGCACGAGTATACCGTGTTATCCTAGTAAGTGATGAGAAAAACAAAACAAAACGAAACATTTGGACATTAAGAACTCGTCCAGATCTCCAAATCAGTCTTTTCTTCTCCTCGCAAGATAGCGAACACAGCGTATCAGAAGGCAAAAAATGACGACGAAATATGCCAAGTAGCAGCAGCAAAACCAATAGCAGTCATATTCATTTTCTCCATTTGTCGTTAAGCAGAAGTATAATTATGTAAAGTAAGCTTTCAGAAGAAATAAGCTATTTCTGTTAAAACCACCTAATGTAAAAGTAGATTTATACTGACTGTACAGATGAAGAATAATATAAAAGCATCACCAAGCAGATGATTAGTATAAATGATATAGCATTTCGGAGAAGGCAAGACTTTCTGGAGTTTGTAAACTATATTTCATGATGATCTTGAGGGGTATCGATCTTAACCATAAGCGGATCGTGGAGATTTACAGCAGAGTCGGCTAGAACGGGTAATTGTGGTGATGCAATATCATATTCAATATCCTCGTTTTCAGCCAATGCTTTCTCTAAAGCAGCTTTTGCAACTCTAGTAACACAAATTATTAATACCACTGCAAGCAAACCCAACGGGAAATGAGTGTGTAAGTTACATTAAAGTACAAATATTATATGACTGCGGAGGAAAAGAAAACAACAATTCAACAAAAAGAAAAGAAACTGCAAAACCAATGTAACTACTAGAAGTTAACGTCATAGAGCCAGACACCTCAACTGAGCCTTATCCCGTACTCAACAAGAATCAATATTCTTAAGGAAATGATATGATATAACATGAGAATGTTTCAAATGCCAAAAGAAAAAATTCTTCAGCAACGTTTTATGGAACTACATATCAAAATGAAAATCAGAAACTAGTTACACTATCAATAAGCACAGAGCCTGCAAATGAACTGGAGCATTTTTACACAGGTGTCTTCATTTGGGATCTAAAATCTATAGCCAAATGTCCAAAATTAAGTTATTATGGTATTTTGATGTCCAAATGTCATAAGATATAGAAGTTGTCTCTCTCTCTCTCTCTCTAAAACTCTGGATTAGACAAAATAACCCCCTTATAAAAGTAATTTTGTCACTTGTCAGTACAGTCTTCGATATATGCTGTTCAAGCTAAACAATTTTCAATAATAAAGAAAATCATATGGTCCGTCTAACTCCTCAATTAATTATTTTTGAAGGGAATTTCTCCAAATATACGATGATAAAATGTATACGATGATAAAATGGGGTCAATGAGTATCCATTTGGAACTTACCAGAAGTCACAAGGCCAAACACAATCAGTGCCTGCATCAAATAAAAAAAAAAGGCTAATGTCAAACTACATTAATTTTGTAAAAACACGGGTCTGTTAAAAGACAGAGAGAGGCTTTTATCATTTCAGCGACATGAAAGATGGATACAGATAGCCAAAAATAATGAGCATAATTCAGGCTGCAACAATGAACTTGAATTGTGTATAAAGCCACTATCATCTCATCTTCATAACTGAATATCCATCATTATCAGAGTCTGAAATCTTTTAAGAGCTCAACTAAAATTTGAAATTCAACAAAATCCAATAAAATTATATACTCCCTCAAGAATCCAGTTTATTATTTAATAATTTTTAGTTTCTTTCCCTCAAGAATTATAGACACATACATTCCAACCATATTTTAAACATGAAAGAGCAAACAACAGAATGAGCTCATCTAACTAAAACCAAACAAAAATACACCACAAGGCTCTTACCCAACGAGTTTTTGAAAATTCACCCCATCCATGTGTTACGTCAGAGAGATCCTTCAGAGTTGTCCCAACATATACCAGGGCAAAAGTAATTGGCTGCAGAAAGAGCACAAATGGGCATCAATGCACTAAGCAAACAAATGGAATCATTTAAGACAAAACATACATAAATGTACATCAAGGTATTTGTAGCAGGTCAATATAGCATAGAATTTTTTAAAATGAAAAGGTTTTCAACAGCAGTAACACCTTAAATGCAATTAATTCATTGGCATATAATATCTAATGAGATTATTATTGTAAAACTGCATACCATCATTCCCAACCACGATGCTAGCATGTAATGTCCAATGGAGACTGGAGTCACGGATAAGAGGTAGTTCAACATGTTAAATGGAAGTAAAGGAACAAGCCGAAGCAGCAAAACAATCTGTTCAACCGTATGAATGTAAAAATCAAACAAATTATTCAAATCAACTAGCTATGAAAGACCAGCATCAAAACAAGGCACTTAATTTCATAGGATCAGTACAGACCTTGAATCCAGATCTCCGAATTGCAATTGCAACTGCACGAAACTGCGGATAGTCTTTCAACTTGGAAATCACAAATGACCTCCCAATCTGTTCATTGTTAGATGGGGAAATAATTACAAAGGAAATCTAATAGAAATTTTTTATAGATGTTTGTATGCCAGCTAAAGGTGTCCTAAAAGTGGAAAACTAAATGAAGAAAAGAAATGTTTCATCTCTGAGCCTCATGCTTTTATTAACAAGAAAATAAATGCTGCTATTAGACTACAGAACTTACAGTTCTCCCTAGAAGAAATGCAGCTCCAGCACCAATTGTAGCACCAATAGAATCAGCAACAAAACCCACAGGCAAGCCAAAGAGATAACCACCACCCAGCTGAAATGATACCAATTAGCAAGAAAAGGTTCAGTTCAACTGGGAGAGCATAAGATGGTGAAAATGTATCCGTTCATGTATTTTCAAAGAACTTCAAATTTGGACAAATTAAGACAGATGCTAGAGGGGATAAAACTAAATGAAACAAACAGATAACAAGTAAAAATTATGAATTTATGCTAGTAATAAATTTAGGAAGTACTTCAGAAACTTCAATACAAGCATTTTGGAAAATTCAATGCCACACAATCTACAGGAATTTCATTATAACGTGGATAGCCATGAGGAGGTGCATATAACTATTTTAAGCATCCATGTGACACCGATACTAACACATCAGTTCACTCCACCCCCAATTTCCAAAAGAAAAAGGAAAGAAATGAGAAAGAAAAAAACTGATTTTGAAAAGGAGAAACTATAAAGGAATCCAGGAGACAATTAGCCTTTGATTGATCCCCATTTTCCAAAAACTCATTTTTCATCAAACTTATTTGCAATTACACATTTCATGAAATCCACAAACTTTTATTAACTTTTCAATCACACATTTCTTCAACTTTTGTCAAAATCTACTAAATATATAATTTTTAGCTAACCAAACATTGGCTTGGTTGCGAGGAGAATGGAGATAATCGATGCATTATATGAATAACGTCTTGGACAATATACTCAAAATTTGAAGTATTTACTGGCCCTTCCCTTTTACTTATTAAAACCTATTTCTCCTTTCTTGTTTATTCTTTTCCCTCCCATTACCCTGGAAAAGAATGGAGCTTAAGTTTTATATCTGAGCCACTAATAACTAGGGAATGTGCGATAACTAAAGAAGGCTTGTAGATTAGTTGACACATGGAAAGAAAATCAAGTAAAAAATCACTGCCAGAAAATGAAGGACGGATATCAACCAATGAACTCCTTTATTTCCGCACATGCACTCCAACAAAATCCGTATGACTGTTACTGATGTTTTGAAATTGAAAACACTTTGTTGGAATTACAGAACAGAATAAAATTGACTATTAACAGAGATATCAATTCTTACCGTAAGTACCGAAGCTGGAACTGCCAGTACGGTTAGAGGAATATATGCAACAGCTCTGCAGGATTCAAAAAGCACGAGTGACTCAAAATGACACTCATAGTTACCAAATTTGTGATACATCCTATAACCAGCTTAATATGTGACAGTGCGGTAATTATATTGATGTTTAATAAACTAATACGTGTTACTGGGCAGCAAAGCAGTTGAAAATTATGTTGCACCAACAACACTAGATTTAAGCAATGTTTAAAAAGTTAAGTGCATTTTTGGCAAAGCTTATAACTGATTATGAGCTTGTCAAACTCTATTTTTATCTATATATTTTGTAAGACTTACAAATTTTACCAATGTTTTAATCATACATTCTTTAGTACCCATTACTTGTGAGCACTTAAAAGCTTAGCCAAGCAAGCACTAAATCGAGTCGTGAGACATTTTCCCTTTATCAGTACATTAAAAAATATATATACTTACAGCACAAGAGGACCCCAAGGACCAAGATCTTGCTCTATCCATACTAAGAATTCCTTCAACAACTGCAGAAAACAATTGTTTCAGCAAGAGAATAAAAAAATACATAAGTAATAATAATTAATTCAATCAAAAAAATATATATTAATAAAAGGCTAGCTGTAAGGATAAATGTCTTTAACAGATAAATATACATTCCAGAACAAACGTAGTCTCTATGTTAACATAGCAAAAATACAACAAATAACATAGCGGCCCATACAATAGTCATCAAAATGATAAACGGTGAAAACATGCTTTGTCTAATCAGTAAATTGGATTACTTTCTAGCATCATTTTGTCTTAGTTTATTTATTCAAGTTCCAAGCAGAGAAGCACCAGTTTTTTACAAAATAATAATAAGGCAATAGTTTTTTCTTGGAAAATTGAAGCAAGCTGCATTAGTTCAATCAACAGATTACGGAGTACTCATTGACCATAACAGCTCCGAGCCAATGCAAGTAATTAAGTGGCATCTTGATTCACATAAATAATACTAGATAGAACTCTGTCCTTTACTTAGTCAACAACCAGTTCACAGAG
>NW_019267563.1:0-5612 GCF_002742605.1 Olea europaea var. sylvestris
TTAGACTAACAACTCGCCAAAAATGAACAAACCCGAAGTCATCATGAAATCAAAAACCACTTTTCATTGGCTCGATTAAAATCAAATTAGACTAGCGATTTGTTGAAAATGATCAAACCCGACGTTATCATGAAATCAAAAACCACCTTTCATTGGCTCCATTCCAATCGAATTAGACTAGCAATTCGTAAAAAATGAACAAACCTGAAGTTATCATAAAATCGAAAACCACCTTTCATTGGCTCGATTCCAATAGAATTAGACTAGCAATTCGCCGAAAACAAACAAACCCGAAGTTATCGTGAAATCAAAAACCACTTTTCATTGGCTCGATTCCAATCGAATTAGACTAGCAATTAGCAAAAAATGAACAAACCCGAAGTTGTCATGAAATCCAGAACTACTTTCCATGGGCTCGATTCCATTTGAATTAGACTAGCATTTCGCCAAAAACAAACAAACCCGAAGTTATCATGGAATCAAAAACAACTTTTTATAGGCTCGATTCCAATCGAATTAGACTAGCAATTCACAAAAAACGAACTAACCCGATGTTATCATGAAATCAAAAACCACCTTTCAATGGCTCCATTCCAATCGAATTAGACTAGCAATTTGCCAAAAACGAACAAACCCGAAGTTATCTTTAAATTGAAAACCACTTTTCATTAGCTCGATTCCAATCGACTTAGACTAGGAATTCGCCAAAAATGAACAAACCTAAAGTTATCGTGAAATTGAAAACCAATTTTCATTCGCTCGATTCCAATAGAATTAGACTTACAGTTTGCCGAAAACGAACAAACTTGAATTTATCATGAAATCGAAAAACACTTTTCATTGGCTCGATTCCAATCGAATTAGACTAGCAATTCCTCGGAAACAAACAAACCCGTAGTAATCTTGAAATCAAAAACCACTTTTCATTGTCTCGATTCCAATTGAATTAGACTAGCAAATTTGCTAAAGATGAACAAACCCTAAGTTATGAAATCAAAAACCACTTATCATTGGCTCCACTCCAATCGAATTAGACTAACAATTTGTCAAACACGAACAATCCCGAAGTTATCATGAAATCGAAAACCACCTTTCATTGGCTCAATTCCAATCGAATTAGACTAGCTATTAGCCGAAAATGATCAAACCTGAAGTTATCATGAAATCAACACCCACTTTTCATTGGCTCGATTCCAATCGAATTAGACTAGCAATTTGCAAAAAAGAACAAACCCGAAGTTGTCATGAAAGCAAAAACCACTTTTCATTAGCTCGATTCTATTCGAATTAGACTAGAAATTTTGCCGAAAATGATCAAACCCGAAGTTATCATAAAATCGAAAACCACTTTTCATTGGTTCCATTCCAATCGAATTAGACTAGCAATTCGCCAAAAATGAACAAACCCGAAGTAATCTTGAAATCAAAAACCACTTTTCATTGGCTCGATTCCAATTGAATTAGACTAGCAATTCCTCAAAAACGAACAAACCTGAAGTTATCGTGAAATCAAAAACCACTTTTCATTGGCTCGATTCCAATCGAATTAGACTAGCAATTCGCAAAAATAAACAAACTCGAAGTTATCATGAAATCAAAAACCACTTTTCATTGGCTCGATTCTAATCGAATTAGACTTGTATTTCGCCAAAAACAAACAAATCCGAAGTTACCATGAAATCAAAAACCACTTTTCATTGGCTCGATTCCAATCGAATTAGACTAGTAATTAGCTGAAAACTATCAATCCCGAAGTTATCATTAAATCGAAAACCACTTTTCGTTGGCTCCATTCCAATCGAATTGGATTACCAATTTGCCAAAATTGAACAAACCTGAAATTATCATGAAACCGAAAACCACTTTTCATAGGCTCGATTCCAATTGAATTAGACTAGTAATTTGTCGAAAATGAATGAACCCGAAGTTATCATGAAATCGAACAAGACTTTTCATTGGCTCGATTCCAATAGAATTAGACTAGCAATTCGCAAAAATGAACAAACTCGAAGTTATCATGAAATCAAAAACCACTTTTCATTAGCTCGATTCCAATCGAATTAGACTTGCATTTCGCCAAAAACAAACAAATCCGAAGTTACCATGAAATCAAAAACTACTTTTCATTGGGTCGATTCCAATCGAATTAGACTAGCAATTCGCCGAAAACGATCAAACCCGAAGTTATCATGAAATCGAAAACCACTTTTCATTGGCTCGATTCCAATCGAATTAGACTAGGAATTCGCTAAAAACGAAAAAACCCAAAGTTATCATGAAATCGAAAACCACTCTTCATTGGCTCGATTCCGATAGAATTAGACTAGCTATTCGTCGAAGATGAACAAACCCGAAGTTATCATGAAATCAAAAAGAACTTTTCATAGGCTCGATTCCAATTGAATTAGACTTGCCATTCGCCAAAGATGAACAAAGTCGAAGTTATCATGAATTTGAAAATCAATTTTAATATGCTCGATTGCAATCGAATTGCACTTGCAATTTGCCGAAAATGAACAAACCCGAAGTTATCATGAAATCAAAAACCACTTTTCATTGGCTCGATTCCAATCGAATTAGACTAGCAATTCGCCAAAAATGAAGAAATTCGAAGTTATCATGAAATCAAAAACCACTTTTCCTGGGCTCCATTGCAATCGAAGTAGGCTAGCAATTCGTCGAAAATGAACAAACCCGAAGTTATCATGAAATTAAAAACAACTTTTCATTGGCTCGATTCCTATCGAATTAGACTAGCAATTCGTCGAAAACAAACAAACCCGAAGTTATCATGAAATCGAAAACCACTCTTCATTGGCTCGATTCCAATCAAATTAGACTTGCAATTCGCCAAAGATGAACAAACCCGAAGTTATCATGAAATCAAAAAGTACGTTTCATTAGCTTCATTCCAATCGAATTAGACCTGCAATTCGCCAAAGACGAACAAAGCTGAACTTATCATGAAATTGAAAATTAATTTTAATATGCTCGATTGCAATCGAATTGCACTTGCAATTTGCCGAAAACGAACAAACCCGCAGTCATCATGAAATCGAAAACCACTTTCCATTGGCTCGATTCCCATCGAATTAGACAAGCATTTCGCCAAAAATGAACAAACTCGAAGTTATCATGAACTCAAAAACCACTTTTCGTTGGCTCGATTCCTATTGAATTAGACTAGCAATTCGTCGAAAACGAACAAACCCGAAGTTATCATGAAATCGAAAACCACTTTTCAATGGCTTGATTCCTATCGAATTAGACTAGCAATTCGTCGAAAACAAACAAACCCGAAGTTATCATGAAATCGAAAACCACTCTTCATTGGCTCGATTCCAATCGAATTAGACTTGCAATTCGCCAAAGATGAACAAACCCGAAGTTATCATGAAATCAAAAAGCACGTTTCATTGGATCCATTCCAATCGAATTAGACCTGCAATTCACCAAAGACGAACAAAGCTGAACTTATCATGAAATTGAAAATCAATTTTAATATGCTCGATTGCAATCGAATTGCACTTGCAATTTGCCGAAAATGAACAAACACTAAGTCATCATGAAATCGAAAACCACTTTCCGTTGGCTCGATTCCCATCGAATTAGACTAGCATTTCGCCAAAAATGAACAATCTCGAAGTTATCATGAACTCAAAAACCACTTTTCGTTGGCTCGATTCCTATCGAATTAGACTAGCAATACATCGAAAACGAACAAACCCGAAGTTATCATGAAATTGAAAACCACTTTTCATTGGCTCGATTCCAATCGAATTAGACTTGCAATTCGCCAAAGACGAATAAACCAGAAGTTATCATGAAATCAAAAAGTACTTTTCGTTGGCTCCATTCAAATCGAATTAGACTTCCAATTCGCCAAAGACAAACAAACCCGAAGTCATCATGAAATTGAAAATCAATTTTAATATGCTCAATTGCAATCGAATTTCACTTGCAATTTGCCGAAAATGAACAAACCCGAAGTTATAATGAAATCGAAAACCACTTTTCATTGGCTCGATTCCAATCGAATTAGACAAGCAAATCGTAAAAAGTGAACAAACCCGAAGTTATCATGAAATCAATAACCTCTTTTCATTCCCTCGATTCTAATCGAATTAGGCTTGAATTTCGGAAGAAATGATCAAACCCGAAGTTATCATGAAATCAAAAACTACTTTCCATTGGCTCGATACCAATCGAATTGGACTAGCATTTCGCCAAAAACGAACAAACCTGAAGTTATCATGAAACTGAAAACGACTTTTCATTGGTTTGATTCCAATCGAATTAGACTTGCAATTCGCCAAAGGCGAACAAACCTGAACCTGAAGTTATCATGAAATCAAAAAGCACGTTTCATTGGCTCCATTCCAATCGAATTAGACTAGTAATTCTTCAAAAACGAACAAACTCAAAGTTATCATGAAATCGAAAACCGCTTTTCATAGGCTCGATTCCAATCAAATTGGACTTGCAATTCGCCGAAAACGAACAAACCCGAAGTTATCATGAAATCGAAAACCACTTTTCGTTGGCTCGATTCCAATTGAATTAGACTAGCAATTCACAAAAAATGAAGAAATTCGAAATTATCATGAAATCAAAAACAACTTTTCATTGCCTCGATTCTAATCGAATTAGACTATCATTTCGCAAAAAACAAACAAACCTGAAGTTATCATGAAATCAAAAACTACTTTCCATTGGCTCGATTCCAATCGATTTAGGCAGCATTTCGCGAAAAATAAACAAATCCGAAGTTATCATGAAATCAAAAACCACTTTTCATTGGCTCGATTCCAATCGAATTAGACTAGCAATTTTTCGAAAATGATCAAACCCGAAGTTATCATGAAATTGAAAACCACATTTCATTGGCTCGATTTCAATCGAATTAGACTAGCAATTCGCCGAAAATGATCGAACCCGAAGTTATCATGAAATCATAAACAACTTTTCGTTGGCTCAATTCCAATCAAATTAGACTAGCAATTCGCCAAAACGAACAAACATGTAGTTATCATGAAATCGAAAACCACTTTTCATTGGCTCCATTCCAATCGAATTGGACTAGCAATTCGCCAAAAATGAACAAACCTGAAGTTATCATGAAATCGAAAACCACTTTTCATTGGCTCGATTCCAGTCGAATTAGAATGGCATTTCGCCAAAAACGAACAAACCCGAAGTTATCATGAAATCGAAAATCACTTTTCATTGGCTCGACTCCGATAGAATTAGACTAGCAATTCGCCGAAAGAAAACAAACCCGAAGTTATCATGAAATCAAAAACCACTTTTCATTGGCTCGATTCCAGTCGAATTAGACTAGCAATTAGCTGAAAACGATCAAACTCGAAGTTATATGAAATCGAAAACCACTTTTCATTGGCTCTATTCCAATCTAATTAGACTAGCAATTTGCCAAAATTGAGCAGACCCTAAGTTTTCATGAAATCGAAAACCACTTTTCATTGGCTCGATTCCAATCGAATTAGACTTGCAATTCGCCGAAAGCCAATAAACCCGAAGTTATCATGAAATCGAAAACTACTTTTCATTGGCTCGATTCCAATCGAATTAGACTTGCAATTCGCAAAAGA
>NW_019267564.1:0-5611 GCF_002742605.1 Olea europaea var. sylvestris
TTTGATTTCATGATAACTTCGGGTTTGTTCGTTTTTGGGGAATTGCTCGTCTAATTCGATTGGAATCGAGCCAATGAAAAGTGATTTTTGATTTCATGATGATTCGGGTTTGTTCGTTTTTGGCAAAATGCTAGTCTAATTCGATTCGAATCGAATCAATGAAAAGTAGTTTTTGATTTCATGATAGCTTCGTGTTTGTTCGTTTTTGGCGAAATGCTAGTCAAATTTTATTGGAATCGAGCCAATGAAAAGTGGTTTTTGATTTCATGATAACTTCGGGTTTGTTCGTTTTCTGCTAATTGCTAGTCTAATTCGATTGGAATCCAGCCAATGAAAAGTAGTTTTCGATTTCGTGATAACTTCGGGTTTGTTCATTTTTGACGACTTGCTCGTCTAATTGGATGGGAATCGAGCCAATGAAAAGTTGTTTTTGATTTCACGATAACTTTGGGTTTGTTCTTTTTTACGTAATGCTAGTCTAATTTGATTGAAATCGAGCTAATGAAAATTCAATTTTGATTTCATGATATCTTTGGGTTTTTTCGTTTTTGAAGAATTGCTAGTCTAATTCGATTGGAATCGAGCCAATGAAAAGTGGTTTTTGATTTCATGATAACTTCGGGTTTGTTTGTTTTCGGCCAATTACTAGTCTAATTCGATTCGAATCGAATCAATGAAAAGTAGTTTTTGATTTCATGATAGCTTCGTGTTTGTCATTTTTGGCGAAATGCTAGTCTAATTCGATTGGAATCGAGCCAATGAAAAGTGGTTTTTGATTTCATGATAACTTCGGGTTTGTTCGTTTTCTGCTAATTGCTAGTCCAATTCGATTGGAATCGAGCCAATGAAAAGTAGTTTTTGATTTCATGATAACTTTGGGTTTGTTCATTTTTGACGAATTGCTAGTCTAATTCGATGGGAATCGAGCCAATGAAAAGTGGTTTTTTAGTCCATGATAACTTCGGGTTTGTTCATTTTCGGTTAATTACTAGTCTAATTCGATTGGAATCCAGCCAATGAAAAGTGGTTTTTTATTTCATGATAACTTCGGGTTTACTCGTTTTCTGCTAATTGCTAGTCTAATTCGATTGGAATCAAGCCAATGAAAAGTAGTTTTTGATTTCATGATAACTTTGGGTTTGTTCATTTTTGATGAATTGCTAGTCTAATTCGATTGGAATCTAGCTAATGAAAAGTGATTTTTGATTTCATTATAACTTCAGGTTTGTTCATTTTTGGCAAACTACTAGTCAAATTCGATTGGAATCGAGCCAAGGAAAAGTGGTTTTTGATTTCACAATAACTTCGGGTTTGTTCTTTTTGGCGAATCGCTACTCTAATCCGATTCTAATCAAGCCAATGAAAAGTGGTTTATGATTTCATGATAACGCCGTCATTGTTCTTTTTTGGAGAATTGCTAGTCTAATTCGCTTGGAATCGAGCCAACGAAAAGTGGTTTTTGATTTCACGAAAACTTCGGGTTTGATCATTTTCGACAATTTGCTAGTCTAGTTCGATTGGAATCGAGGCAATGAAAAGTGGTTTTTGATTTCACGATAACTTCGGTTTGTTGTTTTTTGGCGAATTGCTAGTCTAATTCGATTGGAATCGAGCCAATGAAAAGTAGTTTTTGATTTCACAATAACTTTGGGTTTGTTCTTTTTGGGGAATTGCTCCTCTAATTCGGTTGGAATCGAGCCAATGAAAAGTGATTTTTGATTTCATGATGACTTCGGGTTTGTTCGTTTTTGGCGAAATGCTAGTCTAATTCGATTCAAATCGAATCAATGAAAAGTAGTTTTTGATTTCATGATAACTTCGACTTTGTTCATTTTTAGGGAACTGTTCGTCTAATTCGATTGGAATCGAGCCAATGAAAAGTTATTTTTGATTTCATGATGACTTCGGGTTTGTTCATTTTTGGCAAAATGCTAGTCTAATTCGATTCGAATCGAATCAATGAAAAGTAGTTTTTGATTTCATGATAGCTTCATGTTTGTTCATTTTTGGCTAAATGCTAGTCTAATTCGATTGGAATCGGGCAAATGAAAGGTGGTTTTTGATTTTAAGATTACTTCGGGTTTGTTCATTTTTTGTGTAATGCTAGTCCAAGTCGACTCGAATCGAGCCAACGAAAAGTAGTTTTTGATTTCACGATAATTTCGGGTTTGTTCATTTCTGGGGAATTGCTCGTCTAATTCGATTGGAATCGAGCCAATGAAAAGTGGTTTTTGATTTCATGATGACTTCGGGTCTGTTCATTTTTGGCGAAATGCTAGTCTAATTCGATTCGAATCGAATCAATGAAAAGTAATTTTTGATTTCATGATAACTTCGTGTTGTTCATTTTTGGCGAAATGCTAGTCTAATTCGATTGGAATCGAGCCAATGAAAAGAGGTTTTTAATTTCATGATAACTTCGGATTTGTTCGTTTTCTGCTAATTGCTAGTCTAATTCGATTGGAATCGAGCCAATGAAAAGTAATTTTTGATTTCATGATAACTTTGGGTTTGATCATTTTTGACGAATTGCTAGTCTAATTCGATTGGAATTGAGCCAATGAAAAGTGGTTTTTGATTCCATGATAACTTCGGGTTTGTTCATTTTCGGCTAATTGCTAGTCTAATTCGATTGGAATCCAGCCAATGAAAAGTGGTTTTTTATTTCATGATTACTTCGGGTTTGATCATTTACGGCGAATTGCTAATCTATTTCGATTGGATTCGAGCTAATGAAAAGTGATTTTTGATTTCATGATAACTTCGCGTTTATTCATTTTTCGCTTAATGCTAGTCCAATTCAATTGGAATCGAGCCAATGAAAAGTAGTTTTTGATTTCACAATAACTTTGGGTTTGTTCGTTTTTGGGGAATTGCTCTTCTAATTCGATTGGAATTGCGCCAATGAAAAGTGGTTTTTGATTTCATGATGACTTTGGGCTTGTTCGTTTTTGGCGAAATGCTAGTCTAATTCGATTCGAACCGAATCAATGAAAAGTAGTTTTTGATTTCATGATAACTTCGGATTTGTTCGTTTTTGGGGAATTGCTCGTCTAATTCGATTGGAATCGAGCTAATGAAAAGTGATTTTTGATTTCATGATGATTCGGGTTTGTTCGTTTTTGGCAAAATGCTAGTCTAATTTGATTCGAATCGAATCAATGAAAAGTAGTTTTTGATTTCATGATAGCTTCGTGTTTGTTCGTTTTTGGCGAAATACTAGTCAAATTGTATTGGAATCGAGCCAATGAAAAGTGGTTTTTGATTTCATGATAACTTCGGGTTTGTTCGTTTTCTGCTAATTGCTAGTCTAATTCGATTGGAATCAAGCCAATGAAAAGTGGTTTTTGATTTCATGATAACTTCGGGTTTGTTCGTTTTCTGCTAATTGCTAGTCTAATTCGATTGGAATCCGGCCAATGAAAAGTAGTTTTTTCGTGATAACTTCGGGTTTGTTCATTTTTGACGAATTGCTCGTCTAATTGGATGGGAATCGAGCCAATGAAAAGTTGTTTTTGTTTCACGATTACTTTGGGTTTGTTCTTTTTTACGTAATGCTAGTCTAATTTGATTGAAATTGAGCTAATGAAAATTCAATTTTGATTTCATGATAACTTCGGGTTTTTTCGTTTTTGCCGAATTGCTAGTCTAATTCGATTGGAATCGAGCCAATGAAAAGTGGTTTTTGATTACATGATAACTTCGGGTTTGTTCATTTTCGGCCAATTGCTAGTCTAATTCGATTCGAATCGAATCGAATCAATGAAAAGTAGTTTTTGATTTCATGATAGCTTCGTGTTTGTCATTTTTAGCGAAATGCTAGTCTAATTTGATTGGAATCGAGCCAATGAAAAGTGATTTTTGATTTCATGATAACTTCGGGTTTGTTCGTTTTCTGCTAATTGCTAGTCCAATTCGATTGGAATCGAGCCAATGAAAAGTGATTTTTGATTTCATGATAACTTCGGGTTTGTTCGTTTTCTGCTAATTGCTAGTCCAATTCGATTGGAATCGAGCCAATGAAAAGTAGTTTTTGATTTCACGATAACTTTGGGTTTGTTCATTTTTTACAAATTGCTAGTCTAATTCGATGGGAATCGAGCCAATGAAAAGTGGTTTTTTGTTCCATGATAACTTCGGGTTTGTTCATTTTCGGCTAATTGCTAGTCTAATTCGATTGGAATCCAGCCAATGAAAAGTGGTTTTTTATTTCATGATAACTACGGGTTTACTCGTTTTCTGCTAATGGCTAGTCTAATTCGATTGGAATCAAGCCAATGAAAAGTAGTTTTTGATTTCATGATAACTTTGGGTTTGTTCATTTTTGACGAATTGCTAGTCTAATTCGATTGGAATCTAGCTAATGAAAAATGATTTTTGATTTCATTATAACTTCAGGTTTGTTCATTTTTGGCAAACTACTAGTCAAATTCGATTAGAATCGAGCCAACGAAAAGTGGTTTTTGATTTCACAATAACTTCGGGTTTGTTCTTTTTGGCGAATCGCTACTCTAATTCGATTCGAATCAAGCCAATGAAAAGTGGTTTATGATTTCATGATAACGCCGTCATTGTTCTTTTTTGGAGAATTGCTAGTCTAATTCGATTGGAATCGAGCCAATGAAAAGTGGTTTTTGATTTCATGAAAACTTCGGGTTTGATCATTTTTGATAAGTTGCTAGTCTAATTCGATTGGAATCGAGGCAATGAAAAGTAGTTTTTGATTTCACGATAACTTCGGGTTTGTTGTTTTTTGGCGAATTGCTAGTCTAATTCGATTGGAATCGAGCCAATGAAAAGTAGTTTTTGATTTCACAATAACTTTGGGTTTGTTCTTTTTGGGGAATTGCTCCTCTAATTCGATTGGAACCGAGCCAATGAAAAGTGGTTTTTGATTTCATGATGACTTCGGGTTTGTTCGTTTTTGGCGAAATGCTAGTCTAATTCGATTCGAATCGAATCAATGAAAAGTAGTTTTTGATTTCATGATAGCTTTGTGTTTGTTCATTTCTGGCTAAATGCTAGTCTAATTCGATAGGAATCGGGCAAATGAAAAGTGGTTTTTGATTTAATGATTACTTCGGGTTTGTTCATTTTTTGTGTAATGCTAGTCCAATTCGACTGGAATCGAGCCAACGAAAAGTAGTTTATGATTTCACGATAACTTCGGGTTTGTTTATTTTTGGGGAATTGCTCGTCTAATTCGATAGGAATCGAGCAAATGAAAAGTGGTTTTTGATTTCATGATGACTTCGAGTTTGTTCATTTTTGGCGAAATGCTAGTCTAATTCGATTCGAATCGAATCAATGAAAAGTAATTTTTGATTTCATGATAACTTCGTGTTGTTCATTTTTGGCGAAACGCTAGTCTAATTCGATTGGAATCGAGCCAATGAAAAGAGGTTTTTAATTTCATGATAACTTCGGGTTTGTTCGTTTTCTGCTAATTGCTAGTCTAATTCGATTGGAATCGAGCTAATGAAAAGTAATTTTCGATTTCATGATAACTTTGGGTTTGATCATTTTTGGCGAGTTGCTAGTCTAATTCGATTATAACTTCGGGTTTGTTCATTTTCGGCTAATTGCTAGTCTAATTCGATTGGAATCCAGC
>NW_019267565.1:0-5610 GCF_002742605.1 Olea europaea var. sylvestris
GTACTTATGGGCCCAAAACGGACGCCGTATGCAAAAGTTAAGATCAATTCTTTGAGCGCCAACAATCCATGCGTTCCAAATATACAAGTGCTCATTCTGTCGAAAAATGGCTGAAATGCCACATACGTCACGACGAAGTCGTGAGTTCAATCCAAAACGGTCGTTGCATTTCCGAAAAGTACTTATGGGCCCAAAACGGACGCCGTATGCAAAAGTTACGCTCAATTCTTCGAACGCCGACAATCCAAGAGTTCCAAATATGCAAGTGCTCAATCTTTCGAAAAATGGCTGAAATCCCACATACGTCACGACGAAGTTGTGAGTTCAATCCAAAACGGTCGAAAAGTACTTATGGGCCCAAAACGGACGCCGTATGCAAAAGTTGCGCTCAATTCTTCGAACGCCGACGATCCAAGCGTTCCAAATATGCAAGTGCTCAATCTTTCGAAAAATAGCTGAAATCCCGCATACGTCACAACAAAGTTGTGAGTTCAATCCAAAACGGTCGCTACATTTTCGAAAAGTACTTATGGGCCCAAAATGGACGCCGTATGCAAAAGTTACGCTCAATTCTTTGAACGTCGACAATCCAAGCGTTCCAAATATGCAAGTCCTCATTCTTTCAAAAATGCCTGAAATCCCACACACGTCACGACGAAGTGGTGAGTTCAATCCAAAACGGTCGCTACATTTCCGAAAAGTACTTATGGGCCCAAAACGGACGCCGTATGCAAAAGTTACGCTCAATTCTTTGAACGCCGACAATCCAAGCGTTCCAAATATGCAAGTGCTCATTCTTTCGAAAAATGGCTGAAATCCCACATACGTCATGACGAAGTAGCGAGTTCAAGCCAAAACTATCGCTACATTTCCGAAAAGTACTCGTGGGCTAAAAACGGACGCCGTATGCAAAAGTTACACTCAATTTTTCGAACGCCGACAATCAAAGCGTTCCAAATATGTAAGCGCTCATTTTTCGAAAAATGGCTGAAATCCCACATACGTCACGATGAAGTAGTGAGTTCAATTCAAAACGGTCGCTACATTTCCAAAAAGTACTTATGGGCCCAAAACGGACGCTGTATGCAAAAGTTACGCTCAATTCTTCGAGCGCCAACAATCCATGCGTTCCAAATATGCAAGTGCTCATTCTGTCGAAAAATGGCTGAAATCCCACATACGTCACGACAAAGTCGTGAGTTCAATCCAAAACGGTCGTTGCATTTTCGAAAAGTACTTATGGGCCCAAAACGGACGCCGAATGCAAAAGTTACGCTCAATTCTTCGAACGCCGACAATCCAAGTGTTCCAAATATACAAGTGCTCAATCTTTCGAAAAATGGCTGAAATCCTTCATACGTCACTACGAAGTTGTGAGTTCAATCCAAAAGGGTCGCTACATTTCCGAAAAGTACTTATGGGCCCAAAACGGACGCCGTATGCAAAAGTTACGCTCAATTCTTCGAACACCGGCAATGCAAGCGTTCCAAATGTGCAAGTGCTCATTCTTTCGAAAAATGGCTGAAATCCCACATATGTCACGATGAAGTCGTGAGTTCAATCTAAGATGTTCGCTACATTTCCGAAAAGTACTTATGGGCCCAAAACGGACGCCGTATGCAAAAGTTAAGATCAATTCTTTGAGCGCCAACAATCCATGCGTTCCAAATATGCAAGTGCTCATTCTGTCGAAAAATGCCTGAAATCCCACATACGTCACGACGAAGTCGTGAGTTCAATCCAAAACGGTCGCTGCATTTTCGAAAAGTACTTATGGGCCCAAAACGAACGCCGTATGCAAAAGTTACGCTCAATTCTTCGAACGCCGACGATCCAAGCGTTCCAAATATGCAAGTGCTCAATCTTTTGAAAAATAGTTGAAATCCCGCATACGTCACAACAAAGTTGTGAGTTCAATCCAAAACGGTCGCTACATTTCCGAAAAGTACTTATGGGCCCAAAATGGACGCCGTATGCAAAAGTTATGCTCAATTCGTCGAACGCCGACAATCCAAGCGTTCCAAATATGTAAGTGCTCAATCTTTTGAAAAATAGTTGAAATCCCGCATACGTCACGACGAAGTAGTGAGTTCAATCCAAAACGGTCGCTACATTTCCAAAAAGTACTTATGGGCCCAAAATGGACGCCGTATGCAAAAGTTACGCTCAATTCTTTGAACGCCGACAATCCAAGCGTTCCAAATATGCAAGTGCTCATTCTTTCGAAAAATGGTTGAAATCCCACATACGTCATGACGAAGTAGCGAGTTCAAGCCAAAACTATCGCTACATTTCCGAAAAGTACTCGTGGGCTAAAAACGGACGCCGTATGCAAAAGTTACACTCAATTTTTCGAACGCCGACAATCAAAGTGTTCCAAATATGCAAGCGCTCATTTTTCAAAAAATGGCTGAAATCCCACATACGTCACGATGAAGTAGTGAGTTCAATTCAAAACGGTCGCTACATTTCCAAAAAGTACTTATGGGCCCAAAACGGACGCTGTATGCAAAAGTTACGCTCAATTCTTCGAGCGCCAACAATCCATGCGTTCCAAATATGTAAGTGCTCATTCTGTCGAAAAATGGCTGAAATCCCACATACGTCACGACGAAGTCGTGAGTTCAATCCAAAACGGTCGTTGCATTTCCGAAAAGTACTTATGGGCCCAAAACGGACGCCGAATGCAAAAGTTACGCTCAATTCTTCGAACGCCGACAATCCAAGTGTTCCAAATATACAAGTGCTCAATCTTTCGAAAAATGGCTAAAATCCCGCATACGTCACTACGAAGTTGTGAGTTCAATCCAAAAGGGTCGCTATATTTCCGAAAAGTACTTATGGGCCCAAAACGGACGCCGTATGCAAAAGTAACGCTCAATTCTTCGAACACCGGCAATGCAAGCGTTCCAAATGTACAAGTGCTCATTCTTTCGAAAAATGGCTGAAATCCCACATATGTCACGATGAAGTCGTGAGTTCAATCTAAGATGTTCGCTACATTTCCGAAAAGTACTTATGGGCCCAAAACGGATGCCGTATGCAAAAGTTAAGATCAATTCTTTGAGCGCCAACAATCCATGCGTTCCAAATATGCAAGTGCTCATTCTGTCGAAAAATGGCTGAAATCCCACATACGTCACGACGAAGTCGTGAGTTCAATCCAAAACGGTCGCTGCATTTTCGAAAAGTACTTATGGGCCCAAAACGGACGCCGTATGCAAAAGTTACGCTCAATTCTTCGAACGCAGACAATCCAAGTGTTCCAAGTATGCAAGTGCTCAATCTTTCGAAAATGGCTGAAATCCTGCATACGTCACTACAAAGTTGTGAGTTCAATCCAAAACGGTCGCTACATTTCCGAAAAGTACTTATGGGCCCAAAACGGACGCCGTATGCAAAAGTTACGCTCAATTCTTCGAACGCCGACAATCCAAGCGTCCCAAATATGCAAGTGCTCATTCTATCGAAAAATGGCTGAAGTCCCACATACGTCATGATGATGTTGTGAGTTCAATCCAAAATGGTCGCTAAATTTCCAAAAAGTACTTATGGGCCCAAAACGGACGCCGTATTCAAAAGTTTTGCTCAATTCTTCGAACGCCGACAATCCAAGCGTTCCAAATATGCAAGTGCACATTCTTTCTAAAAATGGGGAAAGTCCCTCATACGTCACGATGAAGCGGTGAGTTCAATCCAAAACGGTCGCTGCATTTTCGAAAAGTACTTATGGGCCCAAAACGGACGCCGTATGCAAAAGTTATGCTCAATTCTTCGAACGCCGACAATCCAAGCGTTCCAAATATGCAAGTGCTCATTCTTTTCAAAAATGGCTGAAATCCCACATACGTCACGAAGAAGTTGTGAGTTCAATCCAAAACGGTCGCTACATTTTTGAAAAGTACTTATGGGCCCAAAACGGACGCCGTATGCAAAAGTTATGCTCAATTCTTCGAACGCCGACAATCCAAGCGTTCCAAATATGCAAGTGCTCATTCTTTTCAAAAATGGCTGAAATCCCACATACGTCACGAAGAAGTTGTGAGTTCAATCCAAAACGGTCGCTACATTTCCAAAAAGTACTTATGGGCCCAAAACGGACACCGTGTGGAAAAGTTATGCTCAATTCTTCGTACGTCGACTATCCGAGCGTTCCAAATATAAAAGTACTCATTCTTTCGAAAAATGGCCATAATCCCTCATACATCACGACTAAGAGGTGAGTTCATTCCAAAACGGTCGCAACATTTCCAAAAAATACTTATGGGCCCGAAACAAACACCATGTGCAAAAGTTACGCACAATTCTTCGTACGCCGACTATCCAAGCGTTCCAAATATAAAAGTGCTCATTCTTTCGAAAAATGGTCGAAATCCCTCGTACATCACGACGAAGCGCTGAGTTCAATCTCAAACAGTAGCTACATTTCCAAAAAGTACTTATGGGCCCGAAACGGATACCATGTGCAAAAGTTACGCTCAATTCTTCGTACGCCGACTATCCGAGCATTCCAAATATAAAAGTGCTCGTCCTTTCGAAAAATGGCCAAAATCCCTTAATCGTCACGACGAAGTTGTGAGTTCAATCCAAAACGGTCGCTACATTTCCAAAAATTACTTATGGTCCCAAAACGGACACCGTGTGCAAAAGTTACGCTCAATTCTTAGTACGCCGACTATACAAGCCTTCCAAATATAAAATTGCTCATTCTTTCGAAAAATGGCCGCAATCCCTCATACATCACGACCAAGCTGTGAGTTCAATCCAAAACGGTCGCAACATTTCCATAGAGTACTTATGGGCCCGAAACGGACACCGTGTGCAAAAGTTACGCTCAATTGTTCGTATGCCGACTATCCAAGCCTTCCAAATATAAAATTGCTCATTTTTTCGAAAAATGGCCGAAATTCCTCATACCTCACGACTAAGCGGTGAGTTCAATACAAAATGGTCACTACAATTCCAAAAAGTAGTCATGGGCCCAAAACGGACACCGTGTGCAAAAGTTACGCTCAATACTTCGTATGCCGACTATCCAAGCATTCCAAATATAAAAGTGGTCATTCTTTTAAAAAATATCCAAAATCTCTCAGACGTCAGGACTACTTTGTGAGTTCAATCCAAATGGTCGCCACAATTCCAAAAAGTACTTATGGGCCGAAAATGGACACCGCGTGCTAAACTTACGCTCAATACTTCGTATGCCGACTATCCAAGCGTTCCAAATATAAAAGGGCTCATTCTATTAAAAAATGGTCGAAATCCCTCAGACGTTAGGACGACGTTGTGAGTTCAATCCAAAACGGTCGCTACATTTCCAAAAAGTACTTATGGTCCCAAAACGGACATCGTGTGCAAAAGTTAGGCTCAGTTCTTCGTACGTCGACTATCCATGCCTTCCGAATATAAAATAGCTCATTCTTTCGAAAAATGGCCGAAATTCCTTATACATCACTACGAAGTTGTGAGTTCAATCCAAACGGTCGCTACAATTCCAAAAAGTACTTATGGGCCCAAAACGGACACTGTGTGCAAAAGTTACGCTCAACACTTCGTATGCCGACTATCCAAGCGTTCGAAATATAAAACTGGTCATTCTTCTAAAAAATG
>NW_019267566.1:0-5610 GCF_002742605.1 Olea europaea var. sylvestris
ACAAAAATCGCGCCGGGGGCAATTTCGTCATTTTTCTCGACTGTGTCGGAATTGGCTGAAATTTGGCCGTTTGATCGGAAATAGAAATCGTGCTGGAGGCAATTTCGTCATTTTTCTCGACTGTGTCGGAATGGGCTCAAATTTGACAGGTTTATCGGGAACAAAAACCGCGCCGGGTGTAATTTCGTTATTTTTCACGACTGTGTTGGAATTGACTAAAATTTGACTTGTTGATCGGAAACAAAAACCGCGCCGGGGAAAATTTCATCATTTTTCTCCACTGTGTCGGAATTGGCTAAAATTTGGCAGTTTGATCTGAAATAAAAATCTCGCCAGGGGCAATTTCGTCATTTTTCTCGACTGTGTCAGAATGGGCTCAAATTTGACAGGATGATCGGAAACAAAAATCGTGCCGAGGGCAATTTCGTTATTTTTCGCGACTGTATCAGAATGGGCTAAAATTTGACAGGTTGATCGGAAACAAAAAATCGCGCCGGGGTCAATTTCGTCATTTTTCGCGACTGTATCGGAATTGGCTAAAATTTGACAGGTTGATCGGAAAACAAAAAATCGCGCCGGCGGCAATTTCGTCATTTTTCACGACTGTTTAGGAATGTGCTAAATTTTAACTGGTTGATAGGAAACAAAAAATCGCGCCGGGGACAATTTCGTCATTTTTCCAGACTGTGTAGGAATGGGCTAAAATTTTACCGATTGATCGGAAACAAAAATCGGGCCGGGGCAATTTCATCATTTTTCGCGACTGTGTCGGAATTGGCTGAAATTTGGCAGTTTTATCGGAAATAAAATTTGCGACGGGTGCAACTTCATCATTTTTTCTCGAATGTGTCGGAATGGGCTAAAATTTGACAAGTTTATCGGGAACAAAAATCGCGCGGGGTGTAATTTTGTCATTTTTCACGACTGTGTCGGAATTGACTAAAACTTGACTTGTTGATCGGAAACAAAAACCGCGTTGGGGACAATTTCGTCATTTTTCTCGACTGTGCCGGAATTGACTGAAATTTGGCAGTTTGATCTGAAATAAAAATCGCGCCGGGGGCAATTTCGTCATTTTTCTCGACTGTGTCGGAATGGGCTCAAATTTGACAGGATGATCGGAAACAAAAATCGTGCCGTGGGTGATTTCGTTATTTTTCGCGACTGTATCAGAATGGGCTAAAATTTGACAGGTTGATCGGAAACAAAAAATCGCGCCGGGGTCAATTTCGTCATTTTTCGCGACTGTATCGGAATTGGCCAAAATTTGACAGGTTGATTGGAAAAAAAAATCGCGACGGCTACAATTTCGTCATTTTTCTCGACTGTGTCGGAATGGGCTAAAATTTGACAGGTTTATTGGGAACAAAAATCGCGCCGGGTGTAATTTTGTCATTTTCACGACTGTGTCGGAATTGACTAAAATTTGACTTGTTGATCGGAAACAAAAACTGCGTTAGGGACAATTTCGTCATTTTTCTCGACTGTGTCGGAGTTGGCTGAAATTTGGCAGTTTGATCTGAAATAAAAATCTCGTCGAGGGCAATTTCGTCATTTTTCTCGACGGTGTCGGAATGGGCTCAAATTTGACAGGTTGATCGGAAACAAAAATCGCGCCGGGTGTAATTTCGTCATTTTCCGCGACTGTGTCGGAATTGGCTAAAATTTGACTAGTTGATCGGAAACAAAAATTGCGCCGGGGGCAATTTCGTCATTTTTCTCGACTGTGTCGGAAATGGCTGAAATTTGGCAGTTTGATAGGAAATAAAAATCGCGACGGCGGCAATTTCTTCATTTTTCTCGACTGTGTCGGAATGGGCTAAAATTTGACAGGTTTATCGGGAACAAAAATCGCGCCGGGTGTAATTTCGTCATTTTTCGTGACTGTGTCGGAATTGTCTAAAATTTGACTTGTTGATCGGAAACAAAAACCGCGCCGGGCGCAATGTGTCGGAATTGGCTGAAATTTGGCAGTTTGTTCTGAAATAAAAATCGCGCCGGGGGCAATCTGTCATTTTTCTCGACTGTGTCTGAATGGGCTCAAATTTGACAGGATGATCGGAATCAAAAATCGCGCCGAGGGCAATTTCGTTATTTTTCGCGACTGTATCAGAATGGGCCAAAATTTGACAGGTTGATCGGAAACAAAAAACGCGCCGGGGTCAATTTCGTCATTTTTCGTGACTGTATCGGAATTGGCTAAAATTTGACAGGTTGATCGGAAACAACAAACCGCGCCGGGGACAATTTTGTCATTTTTCACGACTGTGTAGGACTGGGCAAAAATTTGACAGGCTGATCGGGAACAAAAAACCTCGCCGAGGGCAATTTCGCCATTTTTCCCGACTGTGTAGGAATGGGCTAAAATTTGACAGGTTGATCAGAAACAAAAATGGGGCAGGTGGCGATTTCGTCATTTTTCGCGACTGTGTCGGAATGAGCTCAAATTTGACTGGTTGATCGGAAACAAAAATCGCTCCGGGTGTAATTTCGTCATTTTTCGCGATAGTGTCGGAATTGGCTGAAATTTGACTTGTTGATCGGAAACAAAAATCGCACCGAAGCAATTTCGTCATTTTTCTCGACTGTGTCGGAATGGGCTCAAATTTGACAGGTTGATCGGAAACAAAAATCGGGCCGGGGCAATTTCGTCGTTTTTCGCGACTGTGTCGGAATTGGCTAAAATTTGACAGGTTGATCGGAAACAAAAATCGGGCCGGGGCAATTTCGTCGTTTTTCGCGACTGTGTCGGAATTGGCTAAAATTTGACAGGTTGATCGGAAACAAAAATCGCGCCGGGGGCAATTTCGTCATTTTTCTCGACTGTGTCGGAATGGGCTCAAATTTGACAGGTTGATCGGGAACAAAAATAGCGCCGGGTGAAATTTCGTCATTTTTCGCGACTGTGTCGAAATTGGCTAAAATTTGACATGTTGATCGGAAACAAAAAGTCGCCGGGTGCAATTTCGTCATTTTTCTCGACTGTGTCGGAATTGGTTGAAATTTGGCAGTTTGATCGGAAATAAAAAACCACGTCGGGGGCAATTTCGTCATTTTTCACGACTGTGTAGGAATGGGCAAAAATTTGACAGGCTGATCGGAAACAAAAAACCGCTCCGGGGGTATTTCGTCATTTTTCCCAACTGTGTAGGAATGGGCTAAAATTTGACAGGTTGATCGGAAACAAAAATCGCGACGGGGGCAATTTCGTCATTTTTCTCGACTGTGTCGGAATGGGCTCAAATTTGACAGGTTGATCGGGAAAAAAAATAGCACCGGGTGCAATTTCTTCATTTTTCGCGACTGTGTCAAAATTGGCTAAAATTTGACTGGTTGATCGGAAACAAAAATCGCGCCGGGGGCAATTTCGTCATTTTTCTCGACTGTGTCGGAATTGGCTGAAATTTGGCAGTTTGACAGGAAATAAAAATCGCGCCGGCGGTAATTTTGTCATTTTTCTCGACTGTGTCGGAATGAGCTCAAATTTGACCGGTTTATCGGGAACAAAAATAGCGCTGGGTGTAATTTCATCATTTTCCACGTCTGTGTCGAGATTGACTAAAATTTGACTTTTTGATTGGAAGAAAAACCGCGCCGGGGACAATTTTGTCATTTTTCTCGACTGTGTCGGGATTGGCTGAAATTTGGCAGTTTGATCTAAATTAAAAATCGCGCCGGGGGCAATTTTGTCATTTTTCTCGACTGTGTCGGAATGGGCTCAAATTTGACAGGATGATCGAAAACGAAAATCGTGCCGTGGGCAATTTCGTTATTTTTCACGACTGTATCAGAATGGGCTAAAATTTGACAGGTTGATCGGAAACAAAAAATCGCGCCGGAGGCAATTTCGTCATTTTTAACGACTGTGTAGGAATGGGCTAAAATATGACTGGTTGATAGGAAACAAAAAACCGCGCCAGGGCCAATTTCGTCTTTTTTCCCGACGTTGTAGGAATGGACTAAAATTTGACAGGTTGATCGGAAAAAAAAATCGCGCCGGGGCAATTTCGTCATTTTTCGCGACTGTGTCGGAATTGGCTGAAATTTGGCAGTTTGATCGGAAATAAAAATCGCGACGGCGGCAATTTCCTCATTTTTCTCGACTGTGTCGGAATGGGCTAAAATTTGACAGGTTTATCGGGAACAAAAATCTCGCCGGGTGTAATTTCGTCATTTTTCACGACTGTGTAGGAATGGGCTAAAATATGACTGGTTGATAGGAAACAAAAAATCGCTCCTGGGCCAATTTCGTCATTTTTTGCGACTGTGTCGGAATTGGCTAAAATTTAACAGGTTGATCGGAAACAAAAACCGCGCCGGGGGCAATTTCGTCATTTTTCGCGACTGTGTCGGAATGGGCTAAAATTTGACAGGTTGATCGGAAACAAAAACCGCGCCGGGGGCAATTTCGTCATTTTTCGCGACTGTGTCGAAATTGGCTGAAATTTGGCAGTTTGATCGGAAACAAAATTGCGCCGGTGGCAATTTCGTCATTTTTCTCGACTGTGTCGGAATTGGCTGAAATTTGACTGGTTGATCGGAAACAAAAATCGCGCCGAGGGCAATTTCGTCATTTTTCTCGACTGTGTCCGAATGGGCTCAAATTTGACAGGTTTATCGGGAGCAAAAACCACGCCGGGTGTAATTTCGTCATTTTTTGCGACTGTGTCGGAATTGGCTAAAATTTGACTTGTTGATCGGAAACAAAAACCGCGCCGGGGGCAAGTTCTTCATTTTTCTCGACTGTGTCGGAAATGGCTGAAATTTGGCAGTTTGATCGAAAATAAAAACCGCGCCTGGGGCAATTTCGTCATTTTTCCCGACTGTGTAGGAATGGGCTGAAATTTGGCAGTTTGATCAGAAATAAAAATCGTGCGGGCGGCAATTTCGTCATTTTTCTCGACTGTGTCGGAATGGGCTCAAATTTGGCAGTTTGATCGAAAATAAAAACCGCGCCTGGGGCAATTTCGTCATTTTTCTCGACTGTGTCGGAATGGGCTAAAATTTGACAGGTTGATCGGGAACGAAAATATCGCCGCGGTCAATTTCGTCATTTTTCGTGACTGTATCGGAATTGGCTAAAATTTGACAGGTTGATCGGAAACAACAAACCGCGCCGGGGGCAATTTTGTCATTTTTCACGACTGTGTAGAAATGGGCTAAAATTTGACAGGCTGATCGGAAACAAAAAACCGCGTATGGGGCAATTTCGCCATTTTTCCCGACTGTGTAGGAATGGGATAAAATTTGACTGGTTGATCAGAAACAAAAATGGGGCAGGTGGCGATTTCGTCATTTTTCGCGACTGTGTCGGAATGAGCTCAAATTTGACTGGTTGATCGGAAACAAAAATCGCTCCGGGTGTAATTTCGTCATTTTTCGCGATAGTGTCGGAATTGGCTGAAATTTGACTTGTTGATCGGAAACAAAAATCGCACCGAAGCAATTTCGTCATTTTTCTCGACTGTGTCGGAATTGGCTGAAATTTGGCAGTTTGATCTGAAATAAAAATAGCGCCGGGGGAATGTCGTCATTTTTCTCAACTGTGTCGGAATGGGCTCAAATTTGACAGGTTGATCGGAAACAAAAATCGGGCCGGGGCAATTTCGT
>NW_019267567.1:0-5609 GCF_002742605.1 Olea europaea var. sylvestris
ATTGTCACCGGCGCGATTTTTGTTTCCGATCAATCAGTCAAATTTAAGCCCATTCCGACACCGTCGCGAAAAATGACGAAATTGCCACCGGCGCGATTTCTGGTTCCGATCAATCAGTCAAATTTAAGCTCATTCCGACACCGTCGCGAAGAATGAGGAAATTGTCACCGGCGCGATTTTTGTTTCCGATCAATCTGTCAAATTTTAGCCGATTCCGACACCGTCGCGAAAAATGACGAAATTATCCCCGGCGCGATTTTTTTTTCCGTTCAATCTGTCAAATTTTAGTCGATTCCGACACCGTCGCGAAAAATGATGAAATTGCCCTCGGCGCGATTTTTGTTTTCGATCAATCGGTCAAATTTTAGCCGATTCCGACACCGTCGCGAAAAATGACGAAATTGCCCCCGGCGCAATTTTTGTTTCCGATTAATCTGTCAAATTTTGGCCGATTCGGACACCATCGTGAAAAATTACGATATTGCCCCGGGCACGATTTTTGTTTGCGATCAATCTGTCAAATTTTAGTCGATTCCGACACCGTCGCGAAAAATGATGGAATCGCCCCCGGTGCGATTTTGGTTTTCGATCAATCGGTCAAATTTTAGCCGATTCCGACACCGTCGGGAAAAATGACGAAATTGCCCCTGGCTCGATTTTTGTTTCCCATTAATCTTTCAACTTTTGGCCGATTCCGACACCATCGTGAAAAATGACGAAATTGCCACAGGCGCGATTTTTGTTTCCGATCAATCTGTCAAATTTTTGCCCACTCCGACAACGTCGTAAAAAATGACGAAATTGCCCCTGGCGCGATTTTTGTTTCCGATTAATCTGTCAAATTTCAGCCGATTCCGACACCGTCGTGAAAATGACGAAATTGCACCCGGCGCGATTTTTGTTTCCGATCAATCTGTCAAATTTTTGCCCATTCCGACACCGTCGCGAAAAATGACGAAATTGCCCCTGGCGCGATTTTTGTTTCCGATTAATCTGACAAATTTTAGCCAATTTCGACACCGTCGTGAAAAATGACGAAATTGCCCCCGTCGCGATTTTTGTTGCCGATCAATCTGTCAAATTTTGCCCATTCCGACACCGTCGCGAAAAAAGACGAAATTGCCCCTGGTAAGATTTTTGTTTCCGATTAATCTGTCAAATTTTAGCCGATTCCGACACCGTCGTGAAAAATGACGAAATGGCCCCCGACGATTTTTGTTTCTGATCAATCTTTCAAATTTTTGCCCATTCCGACACCGTCGCGAAAAATGACGAAATTGCCCCCGGCGCGATTTTTGTTTCCGATCAGTCAGTCAAATTTAAGCCCATTCCGACACCGTCGCGAAAAATGACGAAATTTCCCCAGCACGATTTTTGTTTCCTATCAATCAGTCAAATTTTCGCCCATTCCGACACCGTCGCGAAAAATGACGAAATTACCACCGGCGCGATTTCTGTTTCCGATCATTCAGTCAAATTTAAGCCCATTCCAACACCGTCGCGAAAAATGAGGAATTGTTTCCGATCAATCTGTCAAATTTTAGCCGATTCCGACACCGTCGCGAAAAATGACGAAATTTTCCTCGGCGCGAGTTTTGTTTCCGATCAATCTGTCAAATTTTAGTCGATTCCGACACCGTCGCGAAAAATGATGAAATTGCACCCGGCACGATTTTTGTTTTCGATCAATCGGTCAAATTTTAGCTGATTCCGACACCGTCGCGAAAAATGACGAAATTGCCCCGACGCGATTTTTGTTTCCGATCAATCTGTCAAATTTTAGCCGATTCCGACACCGTAGCGACAAAGGAGGAAACTGTCCCCGGCGCGATTTTTGTTTCCAATTAATTTGTCCAATTTTAGCTGATTCCGACACCGTCGTGAAAAATGACGAAATTGTCACCGGCGCGATTTTTATTTCCGATCAATCAGTCAAATTTAAGCCCATTCCGACACCGTCGCGAAAAATGACGAAATTTCCCCCAGCGCGATTTTTGTTTCTGATCAATCTGTCAAATTTTAGCTGATTCCGTCTCCGTCGCGATAAATGACGAAATTGCTCCCGGCGCGATTTTTATTTCCGATCAATCAGAGAAATTTTAGCCGATTCCGACACCGTCGCGAAAAATGACGAAATTGCCCCCGGCGCGATTTTTGTTTTCGATCAATCTGTCAAATTTTAGCCGATTCCGACACCGTGGGGAAAAATGACGAAATTGCCCCCGGCTCGATTTTTGTTTCCCATCAATTAGTCAAATTTTAGCCGATTCCGACTCCGTCGGGAAAAATGACGAAATTGTCTCGGGGCGATTTTTGTTTCCGATCAATCTGTCAAATTTTAGCCGATTCCAACACCGTCGGGAAAAATGACGAATTTGCCCCCGGCTCGATTTTTGTTTCCCATTAATTTGTCAAATTTTAGCCGATTCCGACACCGTCGTGAAAAATGAAGAAATTGCCCCCGGCGCGATTTTTGTTTCCGATCAATCTGTCAAATTTTAGCCCATTCCGACACCGTCGTGAAAAATGACGAAATTGCCCCCGGCGGGATTTTTGTTTCCGATGAATCTGTCAAATTTTAGCCGATTCCGACGCCGTCGTGAAAAATGACGATATTGCCCCCGGCACGACTTTTGTTTCCGATCAATCAGTCAAATTTTAGCCCATTCCGACACCGTCGCGAAAAATGACGAAATTGCCCCTAGCGCGATTTTTGTTTCCGATTAATCTGTCAAATTTTAGCCGATTCCGACACCGTCGTGAAAAATGACGAAATTGCCCACGGCGATTTTTGTTTCCGATCAATCTTTCTAATTTTTGCCCATTCCGACACTGTCGCGAAAAATGACGAAATTGTCCCCGGCGTAATTTTTGTTTCCCATTAATCTGTCAAAATTTAGTTGATTCTGACACCGTCAGGAAAAATGATGAAATTGCCCCCGACGCGATTTTTGTATCCGATCAATCAGTCAAATTTAAGCCCATTCCGACACCGTCGCGACAAATGAGGAAATTGCGCCCGGCACGATTTTTGTTTCCGATCAATCTTTCAAGTTTTAGCCGATTCCAACACTGTCGCGAAAAATGACGAAATTGCCCCCGGCGCGATTTTTGTTTCCGATCAATCAATCAAATTTAAGCGCATTTCGACACCGTCGAGAAAAATGACGAAATTTCCCCCGGCACGATTTTTGTTTCCTATCACTCAGTCAAATTTTAGCCGATTCCGACACCGTCGCGAAAAATGACGAAATTACCACCGGCGCGATTTCTGTTTCCAATCATTCAGTCAAATTTAAGCCCATTCCAACACCGTCGCGAAAAATGAGGAAATTGTCACCGGCGCGATTTTTGTTTCTGATCAATCTGTCAAATTTTAGCCGATTCCGACACCGTCGCGAAAAATGACGAAATTTTCCTCGGCGCGAGTTTTGTTTCCGATCAATCTGTCAAATTTTAGTCGATTCCGACACCATCGCGAAAAATGATGAAATTGCACCCGGCGCGATTTTTGTTTTCGATCAATCGGTCAAATTTTAGCCGATTCCGACACCGTCGCGAAAAATGATGAAATTGCCCAGACGCGATTTTTGTTTCCGATCAATCTGTCAAATTTTAGCCGATTCCGACACCGTCGCGACAAATGAGGAAACTGTCCCCGGCGCGAATTTTGTTTCTGATCAATCTGTCAAATTTTAG
Source organism: Olea europaea var. sylvestris (assembly GCF_002742605.1). NCBI lineage: Eukaryota > Viridiplantae > Streptophyta > Magnoliopsida > Lamiales > Oleaceae > Olea > Olea europaea. The sequence continues at coordinate 3,700 of NW_019267567.1, forward strand.
CCAATTTCGACACCGTCGCGAAAATTGACGAAATTTTCCCCGGCGCGATTTTTGTTTCCGATCAATATGTCAAATTTTAGCCGATTCCGACACCGTCGGGAAAAATGACGAAATTGCCCCCGGCTCGATTTTTGTTTCCCATTAATCTGTCAAATTTTAGCCGATTCCGACACCGTCGTGAAAAATGACGAAATTGTCACCGGCGCGATTTTTGTTTCCGATCAATTAGTGGAATTTAAGCCCATTCCGACACCGTCGCGAAAAATGACGAAATTTCCCCCAGCGCGATTTTTGTTTCCTATCACTCAGTCAAATTTTAGCTCATTCCGACACCGTCGCGAAAAATGACGAAATTGCCACCGGCGCGATTTCTGTTTCCGAACAATCAGTCAAATTTAATCCTATTCCGACACCGTCGCGAAAAATGAGGAAATTGTCACCGGCGCGATTTTTTTTTCGGATCAATCTGTCAAATTTTAGCCAATTTCGACACCGTCGCGAAAATTGACGATATTTTCCCCGGCGCGATTTTTGTTTCCGATCAATATGTCAAATTTTAGCCGATTTCGACACCGTTGGGAAAAATGACGAAATTGCCCCCGGCTCGATTTTTGTTTCCCATTAATCTGTCAAATTTTAGCCGATTCCGACACCGACGTGAAAAATGACTAAATTGCCCCCGGCGCGATTTTTGTTTCCGATCAATCTGTCAAATTTTTGCCCATTCCGACACCGTCGCGAAAAATGACGAAATAGCCCCTGGCGCGATTTTTGTTTCCGATTAATCTGTCAAATTTTAGCCGATTCAGACACCGTTGTGAAAATTGACGAAATTGCCCCCGGCGCGATTTTTGTTTCCGATCAATCTGTCTAATTTTTGCCCATTCCGACAACGACGCGAAAAATGACTAAACTGCCCCCGCGCGCGATTTTTGTTTTCGACGAATCTGTAAAATTTTAGCCGATTCCGACACCGTCGCGAAAAATGACGAAATTGCCCCCGGCGCGATTTTTGTTTCCGTTCAATCAGTCAAATTTCAGCCGATTCCGACACCGTCGCGAAAAATGACGAAATTGCCACCGGCGCGATTTTTGTTTCCGATCAATGTGTCAAATTTTAGCCGATTCGAACACTGTGGCGAAAAATGACGAAATTGTCCCCGGGGTAATTTTTGTTTCCCATTAATCTGTCAAATTTTAGTCGATTTTGTCACCGTCGTGAAAAATGACGAAATTGTCACCGGCGCGATTTTTGGTTCCGATCAATCTGTCAAATTTATGCCCATTCCGACACCGTCGCGAAAAATGACGAAATTTCCCCCGGCGCGATTTTTGTTTACTATCAATCAGTCAAATTTTAGCCCATTCCGACACCGTCGCGAAAAATGACGAAATTGCCACCGGCGCGATTTCTGTTTCCGATCAATCAGTCAAATTTAAGCTCATTCCGACACCGTCGCGAAGAATGAGGAAATTGTCACCGGCGCGATTTTTGTTTCCGATTAATCTGTCAAATTTTAGCCGATTCCGACACCGTCGCGAAAAATGACGAAATTATCCCCGGCGCGATTTTGTTTCCGATCAATCTGTCAAATTTTAGTCGATTCCGACACCGTTGCGAAAAATGATGAAATTGCCCCCGGCGCGATTTTTGTTTTCGATCAATCAGTCAAATTTTAGCCGATTCCGACACCGTCGCGAAAAATGACGAAATTGCCCCCGGCGCAATTTTTGTTTCCGATGAATCTGCCAAATTTTGGCCGATTCCGACACCGTCGTGAAAAATGATGAAATTGCCCCCGGCGCGATTTTTGTTTCCGAACAATCGGTCAAATTTTAGCCCATTCCGACGCCGTCTTGAAAAATGACGAAATTGCCCCCGACGCGATTTTTGTATCCGATCAATCAGT
>NW_019267568.1:0-5608 GCF_002742605.1 Olea europaea var. sylvestris
TGTAGCGACCATTTTGGATTGAACTCACAACTTCGCTGGGACGTATGAGGGATTTCGACCATTTTTCGAAAGAGTGAGCACTTACATATTTGGAACGCTTGGATTGTCGACGTACGAAGAATTGAGTGTAACTTTTGTACACGATGTCTGTTTTGGGCCCGTAAGTACTTTTTGGAAATTTAGCGACCGTTTTGGATAGAACTCACAACTTCGTCGTGACGTACGAGGGATTTCGGCCATTTTCGAAGGAATGAGCACTTGCATATTTGGAACGCCTGGATTGTCGACGTACGAAGAATTGAGCGCAACTTTTGCACTCGATGTCCATTTTGGGACCATAAGTACTTTTTGAAAATGTAGCGATCGTTTTGGACTGAACTCACCACTTCGTCATGACATACTAGAGATTTCGCCCATTTTTCGAAAGAATGAGTACTTCCATATTTAGAACGCTTGGATTGTCGACGTACGAAGAATTTAACGTTACTTTTGCACACGGCGTCCGTTTCCGGCCCGTAAGTCCTTTTTGGAAATGTAGCGACCATTTTGGATTGAACTCTCAACTTCGTCGTGGCGTATGAGGAATTTCGGCCATTTTTCAAAAGTTTGAGCACTTGCATGTTTGAAACGCCTGGATTGTCGACGTACGAAGACTTGAGCGCAACTTCTGTACCCAGTGTTCGTTTTGGGACCATAAGTACTTTTTGGAAATGTAGCGACCGTTTTAGATTGAACTCACCACTTCATCGTGACGTACGAGGGATTTTGGCCATTATTCGAAAGAATGAGCACTTGCATATTTGGAACGCTTGGATTGTCGTCGTACGAAGAATTGAGCGCAACTTTTGCACCCGGTGTCCGTTTTGGGCCCGTAAGTCCTTTTTGGAAATGTAGCTACCGTTTTGGATTGAACTCACAACTTCGTCATGACGTACGAGAGATTTTGGCCATTTTTCGAAAGAATGAGCACTTGCATATTTCGAACGCCTGGATTGTCGACGTACGAAGAATTGAGCGTAACTTTTGCACCCGGTGTCCGTTTTGGGACCATAAGTACTTTTTGGAAATGTAGCTACCGTTTTGGATTGAACTCACCACTTCATCGTGACATATGAGGGATTTCAGCCATTTTTCGAAATTGTGAGCACTAGCATATTTGGAACGTTTGGATTGTCGGGGTACAAAGAATTGAGCGTACCTTTTGCACACGGTGTCCGTTTTGGGCCCGTAAGTACTTCTTGGAAACGTAGCGACCGTTTTGGTTGAACTCACCACTTCGTCGTGGCGTACGAGGGATTTCGATCATTTTTTGAAAGTGTGAGCACTAGCATATTTGGAACGTTTGGATTTTCGGTGCACCAAGAATTGAGCATAACTTTTGCACCCGGTGTCCGTTTTGGGCCCGTAAGTCCTTTTTGGAAATGTAGCTACCGTTTTGGATTGAACTCACAACTTCGTCATGACGTACGAGAGATTTTGGCCATTTTTCGAAAGAATGAGCACTTGCATATTTCGAACGCCTGGATTGTCGACGTACGAAGAATTGAGCGTAACTTTTGCACCCGGTGTCCGTTTTGGGACCATAAGTACTTTTTGGAAATGTAGCTACCATTTTGGATTGAACTCACCACTTCATCGTGACATATGAGGGATTTCAGCCATTTTTCGAAATTGTGAGCACTTGCATATTTGTAACGTTTGGATTGTCGGGGTACAAAGAATTGAGCGTACCTTTTGCACACGGTGTCCGTTTTGGGCCCGTAAGTACTTCTTGGAAACGTAGCGACCGTTTTGGATTGAACTCACCACTTCATCGTGACGTATAAGGGATTTCGATCATTTTTTGAAAGTGTGAGCACTTGCATATTTAGAACGCTTGGATTGTCGACGTACCAAGAATTGAGCGTAACTTTTGCACACGGTGTCCGTTTTGGGCCTGTAAGTACTTTTTGGAAATGTAGCGACCGTTTTGGATTGAACTCACCACTTCATCGTGACGTATAAGGGATTTCGATCATTTTTTGAAAGTGCGAGCACTTGCATATTTAGAACGCTTGGATTGTCGGCGTACCAAGAATTGAGCGTAACTTTTGCACCCGGTGTCCGTTTTGGGCCTGTAAGTACTTTTTGGAAATGTAGCGACCGTTTTGGATTGAACTCACCACTTCATCGTGACGTATAAGGGATTTCGATCATTTTTTGAAAGTGCGAGCACTTGCATATTTAGAACGCTTGGATTGTCGGCGTACCAAGAATTGAGCGTAACTTTTGCACCCGGTGTCCGTTTTGGGCCTGTAAGTACTTTTTGGAAATGTAGCGACCGTTTTGGATTGAACTCACCACTTCATCGTGACGTATGAGGGATTTCGATCATTTTTCGAAAGTGTGAGCACTTGCATATTTGGAACGCTTGGATTGTCGGCGTACCAAGAATTGAGCGTAACTTTTGCGCCCGGTGTCCGTTTTGGGCCCGTAAGTCCTTTTTGGAAATCTAGTGACCGTTTTGGATTGAACTCACAACTTCGTCATGACGTACGAGGGATTTCTGCCATTTTTCAAAAGAATGAGCACTTGCATATTTCGAACGCCTGGATTGTCGACGTACGAAGAATTGAGCGTAACTTTTGCGCCCGGTGTCCGTTTTAGGCCCGTAAGTCCTTTTTGGAAATCTAGCGACCGTTTTGGATTGAACTCACAACTTCGTCGTGACGTATGAGGGATTTCAGCCATTTTTCGAAAGTGTGAGCACTTGCATATTTGGAAGGTTTGGATTGTCGGCGTACAAAGAATTGAGCGTAACTTTTGCCCACGGTGTCCGTTTTGGGCCCGTAAGTACTTTTTGAAAATGTAGCGACCGTTTTGGATTGAACTCACGACTTCATCGTGACGTATGAGGGATTTCGACAATTTTTCAAAAGTGTGAGCACTTGCATATTTGGAACGTTTGGATTGCCGGCGTACGAAGAATTGAGCGTAACTTTTGCACACGGTGTCCGTTTTGGGCCCGTAAGTACTTTCTGGAAATTTAGCGACCGTTTTGGATTGAGCTCACAACTTCATCGTGACGTATGAGGGATTTCGACCATTTTTTGAAAGTGTGAGCACTTGCATATTTGGAACTCTTGGATTGTCGACGTACGAAGAATTGAGCGTGACTTTTGCACACGGTGTCCGTTTTGGGCCCGTAAGTACTTTTTGGAAATGTAGCGACCGTTTCGGATTGATCTCAACGCTTCGTCGTGATGTATGAGGGATTTCGGCCATTTTTCGAAAGTTTGAGCACTTTCATATTTGGAACGCTTGGATTGTTGGCGTACGAAGAATTGAGCGTAACTTTTGCACCCGGTTTCCGTTTTGGGCCCGTAAGTAATTTTTGGAAATGTAGCGACCATTTTGGATTGAACTCACAACTTCGTCATGACGTATGAGGGATTTCGGCCATTTTTCGAAAGAGTGAGCACTTGCATATTTGTAACGCTTGGATTGTCGACGTACGAAGAATTGAGTGTAACTTTTGCAAACGATGTCCGTTTTGGGCCCGTAAGTACTTTTTGAAATGTAGCTACCGTTTTGGATCGAACTCACGACTTCGTCGTGACGTATGAGGGATTTCGGCCATTTTTTGAAAGTGTGAGCACTTGCATATTTGGAACGCTTGGATTGTCGGCGTACGAAGAATTGAGCGTAACTTTTACACCCGGTGTCCGTTTTGGGCCCGCAAGTCCGTTTTGGAAATGTAGCGACCGTTTTGGATTGAACTCACCACTTCGTCGTGACGTATGAGCGATTTCGGCCATTTTTCGAAAGTTTGAGCACTTGCATATTTGGAACGCTTGGATTGTCGGCCTACGGAGAATTGAGCGTAACTTTTGCACCCGATGTCCGTTTTGGGCCCGCAAGTCCGTTTTGGAAATGTAGCGACCGTTTTGGATTGAACTCACAACTTCGTCGTGACGTATGAGGGATTTCGGCCATTTTTCGAAAGAATGAGCACTTGCATATTTGGAACGCTTGGATTGTCGACGTACGAAGAATTGAGCGCAACCTTTGCACCCGGTGTCCGTTTTGGCCCCGCAAGTCCTTTTTGGAAATGTAGCGACCGTTTTGGATTGAACTCACCACTTCGTCGTGACGTATGAGGGATTTCGCCCATTTTTCGAAAGAATGAGCACTTGCATATTTGGAACGCTTGGATTGTCGACGTACGAAGAATTGAGCGCAACCTTTGCACCCGGTGTCCGTTTTGGCCCCGCAAGTCCTTTTTGGAAATGTAGCGACCGTTTTGGATTGAACTCACCACTTCGTCGTGACGTATGAGGGATTTCGCCCATTTTTCGAAAGAATGAGCACTTGCATATTTGGAACGCTTGGATTGTCGACGTACGAAGAATTGAGCAATACTTTTGCACACGGTGTCCGTTTTGGGCCCGTAAGTACTTTTTGGAAATGTAGCTACCATTTTGGATTGAACTCACCACTTCATCGTGACATACGAGAGATTTCGGCCATTTTTCGAAAGAATGAGTACTTCCATATTTGGAACGCTTGGATTGTCGACGTGCGAAGAATTGAGCGTTACTTTTGCACACGGTGTCCGTTTTGGCCCCGCAAGTCCTTTTTGGAAATGTAGCGACCGTTTTGGATTGAACTCACAACTTCGTCGTGACTTATGAGGGATTTCGGCCATTTTTCGAAAGAACGAGCACTTGCATATTTGGAACGCTTGGATTGTCGGCGTACAAAGAATTGGGCGTAACATTTGCACCCGTTGTCCGTTTTGGGCTCGTAAGTACTTTTTGGAAATGTAGCGACCATTTTGGATTGAACTCACCACTTCATCGTGACATACGAGAGATTTTGACCATTTTTCGAAAGAATGAGTACTTCCATATTTGGAACGCTTGGATTTTCGACGTACGAAGAATTGAGCGTTACTTTTGCACACGGTGTCCGTTTTGGGCCCGAAAGTAGTTTTTGGAAATGTAGCGACCATTTTGGATTGAACTCACAACTTCGCCATGACGTATGAGTGATTTCGGCCATTTTTCGAAAGAGTGAGCACTTGCCTATTTGGAACGCTTGGACTGTCAGCGTACGAAGAATTGAGCGTAACTTTTGCACACAGTGTCCGTTTTGGGCCCGTAACTACTTTCTGGAAATGTAGCGACCGTTTTGGATTGAGCTCACAACTTCATCGTGACGTATGAGGGATTTCGACCATTTTTTGAAAGTGTGAGCACTTGCATATTTGGAACGCTTGGATTATCGACGTACGAAGAATTGAGCGTAACTTTTGCACACGGTGTCCGTTTTGGGCCCGTAAGTACTTTTTGGAAATGTAGCGACCGTTTTGGATTGATCTCAACGCTTCGTCGTGACGTATGAGCGATTTCGGCCTTTTTTTGAAAGTTTGAGCACTTGCATATTTGGAACGCTTGGATTGTCGGCCTACGAAGAATTGAGCGTAACTTTTGCACCCGATGTCCGTTTTGGGCCCGCAAGTCCTTTTTAGAAATGTAGCGACCGTTTTGGATTAAACTCACAACTTCGTCGTGACGTATGAGGGATTTCGGCCATTTTTCGAAAGAACGAGCACTTGCATATTTGG
>NW_019267569.1:0-5607 GCF_002742605.1 Olea europaea var. sylvestris
ATTAGACTACCAATTCTCCAAAAACGAACAAACCCGAAGTTATCATGAAATCCAAAAAACCACTTTTCATTGGCTTGATTCCAATCGAATTAGACAAGCAATTTGCCAAAACCGTACAAACCCGAAGTTATCATGAAATCAAAAACCACTTTTCATTGGCTCGATTTCAATTGAATTAGACTAGCAATTCGCCAATAATGAACAAACCCGAAGTTATCATGAAATCAAAAACCACATTTCATTGGCTCGATTCCAATCCAAGTAGACTAGCAATTAGCCGAAAACCAACAAACCCGAAGTTATCATTAATCAAATACCAATTTTCATTGGTTCGATTCCAATCGAATTAGACTAGCAATTCGCCAAAAAACGAACAAACCACAAAGTTATCATGAAATCAAAAACCACTTTTCATTGGCTCGATTCCAATCGAATTAGACTAGCATTTCGCCAAAAACGTAGAAACCCGAAGTTATCATGAAATCAAAAACCACTTTTCATTGGCTCGATTCCAATCGAATTACACTAGCATTTCGCCAAAAATGAAAAAACCCAAAGTTATCAAAAACTACTTTTCATTTGCTCGGTTCCAATCGAATTAGACTAGCATTTCGCCAAAAACGAACAAACTCGGAGTTATGTTGAAATCAAAAACCACTTTTCATTGGCTCGATTCCAATCGAATTAGACTAGCAATTCGTCAAAAACGAACAAATCCGAAGTTATCAAGAAATCAAAAACCACTTTTCATTAGGTCGATTCCAATTGAATTAGACTAGCATTTCAACAAAAAGGAACAAACCCAAAGTAATCATGAAATCAAAAACCACTTTTCATAGGCTCGATTCCAATCGAATTATACTAGGAATTTGCCGAAAATGATCAAACCCAAAGTTATCATGAAATTGAAAACCACATTACTAGCAAGTTTTCGAAAATGATCAAACTCGAAGTTATCATGAAATCGAAAGCCACTTTTCATTGGCTCGAACCCAATCGAATTAGACAAGGAATTTTTACAAAAGGATCAAACCCGAAGTTATCATGAAATCAAATGCCAATTTTCATTGGCTCGATTACAAACGAATTAGACTTGTAATTCGTCGAAAATGATCAAACCCGATGTTATCATGAAATCAAAAACCACTTTTCATTGGTTCGATTCCAATCGAATTAAACTAGCGATCTCTGAAGTCGATCAAATCTGAAGTTACCATAAAATCAAAAACTACTTTTCATTGGCTAGATTCCAATCGAATTACACTAGCAATTTGCCAAAAACGAACAAACGGAGTTATCATGAAATCAAAAGCTACTTTTCATTGGCTCGATTCCAATCGAATTAGACTAGCTTTTCGCAAAAAACGAACTAACCCGAAGTTATCGTGAAATCAAAAACTGCGTTTCATTTTTTCGATTCCAATTGAATTAGACTAGCAATTCGCCAAAAACGAACTAACCAGAAGTTATCATGAAATCAAAAACCACTTTTCATTGGCTCGATTCCAATCGAATTAGACTAGCATTTTGCCAGAAATGCAAAAACTCGAAGTTATCATGAAATTAAAAAAAACCCACTTTTCAATGGCTCGATTCCAATCGAATTAGACAAGCAATTTGCCAAAAACGTACAAAACCTAAGTTATCATGAAATCAAAAACCACTTTTCATTGGCTCGATTCCAATCGAATTTGACTAGCAATTCGCCAATAACGAACAAACCCGAAGTTATCATGAAATCAAAAACCACTTTTCACTGGCTCGAATCCAATTCAAGTAGACTAGCATTTAGCCGAAAACGAACAATCCCGAAGTTATCATGTAATCAAATAGCACTTTTCATTGGTTCGATTCCAATCGAATTAGACTAGCAATTCGCCAAAAACGAAGAAGCCCGAAGTTATCGTGAAATCAAAAACTACTTTGCATTGGCTCGATTGCAATCGAATTAGACAAGCATTTCGCATAAAAAACAAACCCGAAGTTATCAGGGAATCAAAAACTACCTTTCATTGGCTCGATTCCAATCGAATTAGACTAACAATTCGCTAAAAATGAACAAACTTGAAGTTATCATGAAATCAAAAACCACTTTTCATTGGCTCGATTCCAATCGAATTAGACAAGCATTTTGCTAAAAACGAAGAAACCCGAAGTTATCACGAAATCAAAAATCACTTTTCATTGGCTCGATTCCAATCGAATTACACTAGCATTTTGCCAAAAATGAAAAAACCCAAAGTTGTCATGAATCGAAAGCCAATTTTCATTGTTTCGATTCCAATCGAATTAGAATAGCAATTTGCCAGAAATGAACAAACCCGGAGTTATCATGAAATCAAAAACCACTTTTCGTTGGCTCGATTCCAATCGAATTAGACTAGAATTTCACCAAAAATGAAAAATACCCAAAGTTGTCATGAAATCGAAAGCCACTTTTCGTTGGCTCGATTCCAATCGAATTAGACTAGCAATTCGTCAAAAATGAACAAATCCGAAGTTATCAAGAAATCAAAAACCACTTTTCATTGGCTCGATTCCAATCGAATTAGACTAGCATTTCACCAAAAAGGAATAAACCCGAAATTATCATGAAATCGGAAACCACTTTTCATTGGCTCGATTCCAATCAAATTAGACTAGCAATTTTCAAAATCGATCAAATTCGAAGTTACCATAAAATCAAAAACCACTTTGCATTGGCTCGATTCCTATTGAGTTAGACTAGCAATTCACCAAAAACGAACAAACATAGTTATCATGAAATCAAAACCTACTTTTCATTGGCTCGATTCCAATCGAATTAGACTAGCTTTTCGTAAAAAATGAACTAACCCGAAGTTATCATGAAATCAAAAACTACGTTTCATCTTTTCGATTCCAATTGAATTAGACTTGCAATTCGCCACAAACGAACAAATCCGAAGTTATCATGAAATCAAAAACCACTTTTCATTGGCTCTATTCCAATCAAATTTGACTAGTATTTCGCCAGAAATGAAAAAACCCAAAGTTATCATGAAATCGAAAGCTACTTTTCATTGGTTCGATTCTAATCGAATTAGACTAGCAATTCGCCAAAAACGAACAAACCCGAAGTTATCATGAAATCAAAAAAACCACTTTTCATTGGCTCGATTCCAATCGAATTAGACATGCAATTTGCCAAAAAGTACAAACCCGAAGTTATCATGAAATCAAAAACCACTTTTCATTGGCTCGATTTCAATCGAATTAGACTAGCAATTCGCCAATAACGAACAAACCCGAAGTTATCATGAAATCAAAAACCACATTTCACTGGCTCGATTCAAATCCAAGTAGACTAGCAATTAGCCGATAACCAACAAACCCGAAGTTACCATGTAATCAAATACCACTTTTCATTGGTTTGATTCAAATCAAATTAAACTAGCAATTCGCTAAAGATGAACAAACCCGAAGTTATCACGAATTCAGAAACCACTTTTTATTGGCTCGATTCCAATCCAAGTAGACTAGCAATTAGCCGAAAATGAACTAACCCGAAGTTATCATGAAATCAGAAACCACTTTTTATTGGCTCGATTCCAATCCAAGTAGACTAGCAATTAGCCGAAAATGAACTAACCCGAAGTTATCATGAAATCAGAAACCACTTTTCGTTGGCTCGATTCCAATCGAATTAGACTAGCAATTCGCCAAAAAAGAAGAAACCCGAAGTTATCATGAAATCGAAAATAACTTTTCATTGGCTCGATTCCAATCGAATAAGACTAGCATTTCGTAAAAAATGAACAAACTCGAAGTAATCATGAAACTAAAAGCCACTTTTCATTGGCTCGATTCAAATCGAATTAGACTAGAAATTCGCCATGAACAAACAAACCCGAAGTTATCAAGAAATCAAAAACCACTTTTCATTGGCTAGATTCTAATCAAATTACCCAAGCATTTCGACAAAAACAAACAAACCCGAAGTTATCATGAAATCAAAAACTACTTTTCATTGGCTCGATTCCAATCGAATTTGACTAGCATTTCGCCAGAAATGAAAAAAACCCAAAGTTATCATGAAATCGAAAGCTACATTTCATTGGTTCGATTCTAATCGAATTAGACTAGCAATTCGCTGAAAATGATCAAACCCGAAGTTATCATGAAATCAAAAACCACTTTTCATTGGCTCGATTCCAATCGAATTAGACTCGTAATTAGGCGAAAATGAACAAACCCGAAGTTATATTGAAATAAAAAACCACTTTTCATTGGCTCGATTCTAAAGAGTTAGACTAGTAGTTTGTCGAAAATGATCAAACCCAAGTTATCGTGAAATCAAAAACAACTTTTCATTGGCTCGATTCCAATCAAATTAGACTAGCAATTTTCGAAATCGATCAAATTCGAAGTTACCATAAAATCAAAAACCACTTTGCATTGGCTCGATTCCGATCGAGTTAGACTAGCAATTTGCCAAAATCGAAAAAACATAGTTATCATGAAATCAATACCTACTTTTCATTGGCTCGATTCCAATCGAATTAGACTGGCTTTTCGCAAAAAACGAAGTAACCCGAAGTTATCATGAAATCAAAAACTACGTTTCATCTTTTCGATTCCAATTGAATTAGACTTGCAATTCGCCACAAACGAACAAACCCGAAGTTATCATGAAATCAAAAACCACTTTTCATTGGCTCGATTCCAATCAAATTTGACTAGCATTTCGCCAGAAATGAAAAAAACCCAAAGTTATCATGAAATCGAAAGCTACTTTTCATTGGTTCGATTCTAATCGAATTAAACTAGCAATTCGCCAAAAACGAACAAACCCGAAGTTATCATGAAATCAAAAAAACCACTTTTCATTGGCTTGATTCCAATCGAATTAGACAAGCAATTTGCCAACAACGTACGAACCCAAAGTTATCATGAAATCAAGAACCACTTTTCATTTGCTCGATTTCAATCGAATTGGACTAGCAATTCGCCAATAACGAACAAACCCGAAGTTATCGTGAAATCAAAAACCACATTTCACTAGCCCAATTCAAATCCAAGTAGACTAGCAATTAGCCGATAACCAACAAACCCGAAGTTATCATGTAATCAAATACCACTTTTCATTGGTTCGATTCCAATCAAATTAGACTAGCAATTCGCTGAAGATGAACAAACCTGAAGTTAACATGAAATCAGAAACCACTTTTTATTGGCTCGATTCCAATCCAAGTAGACTAGCAATTAGCCAAAAATGAACAAACCCAAAGTTATCATGAAATCAGAAACCACTTTTCATTGGCTCGATTTCAATCGAATTAGACTAGCAATTCGCCAAAAATGAAGAAACCGGAAGTTATCATGAAATCGAAAATAACTTTTCATTGGCTCGATTCCAATCAAATTAGACTAGCATTTCGTAAAAAATGAACAAACCTGAAATTATCATGAAATCAGAAACCACTTTTATTGGCTCGATTCCAATCCAAGTAGACTAGCAATTAGCCGAAAATGAACAAACCCGAAGTTATCATGAAATCAGAAGCCACTTTTCATTGGCTCGATTCCAATCGAATTAGACTAGCAATTTGCCAAAAATGAAGAAACCCGAAGTTATCATGAAATCGA
>NW_019267570.1:0-5605 GCF_002742605.1 Olea europaea var. sylvestris
TTTCTTGATCCCGTATTGCAATTCAATCATTTAGAACATTGTTTGATTTTGTTAAATTTGGCGATAATATTATTGTTAAATTCTCGTCTAACAATGAATGATTCAAACTTCGTTACAGAATTCTTGACTGTTAAAATGTTATGTGACATATATAATTTGCATAGTTCTTGATATTCGTAGCTGCTTGTTAATATTTTCATTTTTATTTCCTAGAAAAACCTACTCAAAGGTTAGTAGTAGGGTCCTATGTTAAGTAACCTTTGGGTTCCCATGTTTTGTGTATCTTTCTTGCATGCACATGTTTGTGTCCGTGTAAAGTGTTATTAACAGACAATGGAAGCCTATTTGGAGGGACCTTTTGTTTTCCTTTTTCCATTTGGAAAAATGAGTGGTGTCGACTTTCAACCGAACTTGCATGTTTATTTGTTTACGATTGGCGTCGACTTGCCAATTGTACTTGATTTTTGTGGTTTGGCCCTCGAAAACCCTAAATTACATTCCAATTTGACTCGACTAAGCCCTTTCGAAAACTTTCTTGATTCTCACAAAACATTGAAAAATAGAAACTAAGTACCGTACTGCAGACTTAATTGCAGAAACTTCCTTGCCATATGCAGTCTTGTGGGTGTCTTTAGTTTTTGTTTTGGGGTAAACCCTAGAGATTTAGTACAGACAAAACTGTTTTTCCAACATAAAACAGCTAAAAATTACAAGGAAACCTTTGTGTATATCAATATTAAATAGAAAAGTTTACAGCCAACTTCTTACTATAGATGATACATCCACGAGACACACATATAGTGCATATTTGTTTGAATAAGTATGACCTACTATTTAATTGCGATCCACGCATGACAGAGACCACTGAGTTCCATATTTCAAGAATAATACGTAGGCAGGTACACCTTGAAGTCAATGTTTTATGTTGGGCAACCAGCTTGATTCTTTGATTTTGAACTGCCGTTCTATTATGCTTAGTAAAGAATTCTCTGAACTTTTATTTTTGCCCTTATTTGGTTCGACGAAAAATTTATATTAGAATCCAAGTTAAAGTCAATAATTAATAATCACATATTTATTGTGACACACAACTTTTCAACCACACATTTAATCAACTTTTATCAAAATCTATTAAAAATGTTATTTTTATCTCAATCAAACAGTGGCTTAATAGCAAAACAATCTTTAATGAGTCTCAAGTGCTAACTTAGAGTTGATTTGTAAGTGATAGTACAATGGACACACTCTTCTTAGTAGCTACTTATAATAGTGAGTTTTACCCTATATACTTTTAATAGTTGTACTTACAAAAGGAGCAGAAAACTCTCTTATAACAGACCAAAGGAGAAGAATAGATACGGATGACAAGATTGGAACTCATAAAGTATTTTACCCTCAAAGATTTTGTACCAAGTTATGCTACATTGCGATCTATAATAACGTTATTGGTTGAGTGAAGTCACGTATAAGAAAATATGGACTATCGTGATCAACATTTCTAAAACATTGGACAATAGAAGGTTGGTAATTAGGGTTGTTTCTTGTTTCATTTATTTTATGGAGAGTGTTTGGAAATGATTAACTTAAAACTTGATTGGTTACATATTCTAGGTCCTACAAAATGTGTAGATACTAATTTAGCAGTAGTTGTGTTGCAAGTTCTTAAAATCCACTTCAAGAAGTCTCAAATTGTGTTCCCATAATAAATCCTTTTGCTTTTGCATTTTTCATCTTTTTCCTTTCGTGTCCACGTAAATCTGACTTTGTCAAGGAAGACATTGCATTTTCTGGATATAGAGTCCTAAGGTACGTGCATATATAAGAGCCAACAATGAAAGGGGAAAAAAAAAAAAAATTCAACTCTCAATAGCACAAGAAAAAGAAATAGAAATAGAGATTTTATTTATTATATTATTTAGTTCTACATCCTGCACACCAATTGGATCCAAGTTTTCTTTAGGTTTTGATAGTTGTAAATTCAAGAATAATATTGCATAAAACGATTGGTGATATGTATCTTTAATTGGTGGGTCATCTTATATGGGAAAGACACATATGCTGTCCCGAAGTTGCTCCATTCTTAGCTTCCCACCAATATGTTTTTAACACTTAGGCACATCACCTTTTCATAGCAAATGGAAAGATGTCAAAATGTAAAGTATCGATGCGTCAAAAATTGTGTTGATGTGTTCTCATTTGCTATGAAGTGATATGTCGGTATGTCAAAAATGTATTAAATCAATATGACAACAACTTCGAGACAGTAGATCTAGGCCCCTTAAAAGGGGCTCATTTTTCCCTACTTTTAAAATGATCTATCATTTAATGACACTTGAATGTCAACTAGATCGGTGCCTAACGCTAATGATACTAAATAACGTAACTCTCAATTTTTAAGATAAGTTTTAAGAGAAATACTATTCATTTAGGGTCACAATTACTCTAACTCATAGTCATGTAGACTCCACATGAATAACATTATTCAAGTTTTAATAACGTTGAATGTTGCACTCATTACTAAGTAATTAGGTTTCACATTATTTTTCAAATTTTAATTGTTTTTCCCAAAATTTTGATTTCAAAATCCTTTCTTCTGCATCAAACATCATTACTAATTTAGCCCATGTTTGACAACTTTTAAACCAAAACTCTTTTTTCTAACTCATTTTCAGCCACACATTCTCTTCTCACAATAAAATATTTTGCATGTAGATTCAAACTTTTTCGTATTTTTAACCATACATTATCAAAAATTCAGTATTCCAAAATTCTTTAAAAAAAAAAAAAAATTTCACGATGGTCACACTGGGTGTGTTTGAGCCCCATTATTTGGCATTATAATGAGATGAATAGAACTTTTTTTAAAAATGAGTGATTGAAAATTTTTTGATTTACGTGTAATATTATTTTATTGAAGATTGTGTAGTTAAAAATACGAGAAAATAAATTTAATTTAATTTAATAAAAAATAATGGGGCTCAAACGGAGGCTAACTAAAATTTCACAAGGACATGTCTTAAGCCTTTTTCTATATTTGTGTGCTATTTCAACTCTAAACAACCAGACAAGCAATAAAAGCTATATCAGGTACATTGAATCATCTATTTACTTAATGTCGCAAAACTTGCCACATGTCAGAAATTAAGTCAAACTATGATTTTGTCCGATTGTCTTGCAGTGCCAATATTAAAGTCAATCATGTTATATGAACATCAAAATTGATATAAAATTTGACATAATGTCATATGATATTCTATCATTAAATAGATTAAAATATAATCAACTTTTCCATTCAATCATTTACTATCGCATGCAATGATGTAACTTTTTGTCAAATCATTCTGACAAAGTAGCTTTGTCCTATTAAAGTAAACTTCAACCTAGAAAATGAAGTACTATTGCCAAAGCTTTGGCAATACCTGATTGAACCTTTTTTTTTTTCCAACTTCCAGAACGGGCACAGAAGCAATAGGCAAAAGAAAGCACTCGCGAGCGTCGTCGTAGGAGAGTTGTTGTCAAATATTATTTGTGAAACAATTCTGTAAGTGTAGCATGATTCTATTGTGGAGGGAACATCATTTGATTTTTCTTAAAGAATAATGATCAGTAGTAATACAATACAATAATATAGATTTAAAGCCTATGGTTCACTCTAAAGATTCACTCTTCGAATACGAATTCTGGTATAAATCACCATGAATAATCACCAAAATGACCTAAAAATGGCAACCCCAAAAGAGAAAAAACAATATTTTACTTAACAAATATCCAAAAATTGGATAAGAATCACATTTTTCAAAACATAATCACGAAATTTACGATAAAAATTAACTCTTCACCCAAATAAAATAACTATACATGCATCCATACATACACATATATGCGCATTAATTTATTTCATATTCGCATCGAAGGATCCATATATAGCAAGGGAATGTGTATCATAAGAAAAATTAATTCAACTTACTGTTTGCAAAATACAATTATAAGAAGCCAAAAGAGCTCCCTAATACACACAATTAACTACTCAAGAAGTTTTAAACCAAAGATGAAATGGTATTTATGCTCATTGAAATAAAAGCCAATCAAAGTGATCTAAAAATATTTAGGTTATAGCATTCACAAAACTGATACAACTTTTAAGCATATCAATTCTAGGTGCAATCCATACTTAATTTCACAAATTTGACTGCTTTAACTTCTTACATTTCAACGTATATAGGAACAACTCTACGTTCGATTAATTCAGGATTTCTAAGTAAAGACATGGTTCGATTAATAAAGATCAGACATCAAAACAACTGCCAGCAATTTTTAGGTGCACGATTATGCCTGAAGATTGGCATAAAATTACACTGTTAAGGCTGTCGAGTAAGCCAAAAGTCACTGTTTTTGTTATTTCATCAAGAAGGAGCCGTCGAGAGAATTTCAAAACAAAAATTTGTATCGTTTAAAGTAAGATTTCTTCTATAATTAGACATTAACTAGTAACACATACAAATTCTCTAGGATAGTTCCACAAATTTGCAGTTTAGGCATCAAATCATGCAGTTATCTCAGAATTATAATTCTTTTAGAAATATATGTATTAAATTATCCCATATATTATAATCTAATTAGGCGACTACTAATCATATACTTAATTATTCCTACCCCACAAAATAAAGGTATATAAGAAAGTTTCTAGCATGTAACATATCCATATATGGTGCAAATAATCATACCTAATTAGACTCTAATTAATTAGGCAATGGACACATAAAATTTGCACTTTTCTTTTCAAGCAAAGAATGATTATAGAACTTTCTCCCTCAAAGTTGAGAGTGATTTACCAAATTCAACCAATCGTATGTGCATTGTCGGCCAGATTTTACACCATAATATTCATCTAATTTTGAGCATAAAAACAAACATATCTAGCATACTTTTCATTAAGAAAAGAAAACTATAATTGGATATGAGGAAAAAGAATTGAATTGGATCTTGTATTTGTATCGTTGATATATGCGGATCTATCAAGATTCCTACTCAATTATAAGCTGAATAGATTCACTGTAGATTTGAAGATTATTATTAAAGTTAAGTTTTTATATGGAACATATAATGCTAATCCATGACAGCTAGGCTAATGGGAAAATTTGATTGTCTGCCAATCTCTCAATGAAATGACAGCACTAATTATAGGAAATAATTAATTAATTGCATGAAATCAACTGTTACAAAATGAGAAATTCTGATTCATGGACAGTAAAGTGAGCAAAAGTGAAAGAAAGTCAGAGAGAAAAGATGTGCAGAAACGTTACTTCATCCTTAATACAAGAACTGTGATCAAACGCTGTGATCAGAAAACTTAAGCTTCAAATTGAGAGTACATTTAATACTACAATTAATTTTAGCAAAGCAATTATTACAAGTCTGAAATTTCTAATAGTGCTTTTAACACTTATCAGTTTTGCATCAAAAGCTCAATAAAAGCCAAACATGAACTACCTCCATACCCGCCCCCACCAGGTGGCGTGGGAGAATACACAAACACAGACACAGACACAGAAAACCACCCAGTTTCTTCAACTTTAGAATAGTAATTAACTAACCCTACACTGAT
>NW_019267571.1:0-918 GCF_002742605.1 Olea europaea var. sylvestris
GTACGTCACGACGAAGTGGTGAGTTCAATCCAAAACGGTCGCTACATTTCCAAAAAGTACTTATGGGCCCAAAACGGACTCCGCGTGCCAAAGTTACGCTCAATTCTTCGTCCATCGACTCTCCAAGCGTTCCAAATATGCAAGTGCTCATTCTTTCAAAAAAAGGCCAAAATCCCTCGTACGTCACGACGAAGTGGTGAGTTTAATCCAAAACGGTCGCTATAATTCCAAAAATTACTTATGGGGCCAAAACGGACACCGTGTGCAAAAGTTATGCTCAATTCTTCGTCCGCCAACTCTTCAAGCGTTCTAAATATGCAAGTGCTCATTCTTTTGAAAAATGGCCAAAATCTCTCATACGTCACGATGAAGTGCTGAGTTCAATCTAAAATGGCCGCTACGTTTCCAAAAAGAACTTATGGGCTCAAACGGACACCGTGTGCAAATTTTACGCTCAATTCTGCGTACGCTGACTCTACAATCTTTCCAAATACGTAAGTGCTCATTCTTTCGAAAAATGGTCAAAATCCCTCATGCGTTACAACGAAGTGGCGAGTTAAATCAAAAACGGTCGCTACATTTCCAAAAAGTACTTATGGGCCCAAAAACGGACACCGTGTGCAAAAGTTAAGCTCAATTCTTCGTACGCCGACTCTCCAAGCGTTCCAAATATGCGAGTGCTCATTCTTTCGAAAAATGGCCAAAATCCCTTGTACATCACGATGAAGTGGTGAGTTCAATCCAAAACGGTCGCTACATTTCCAAAAAGTACTTATGGGCCAAAAACGGACACCGGGTGGAAAAGTTACGCTCAATTCTTCGCATGCCGATTATCCAAGCGTTCCAAATATAAAAGTGCTCATTCTTTCGAAAAATGGCCAAAATCCCTCGAACGTCACGACGAAGTTGTGAGTTCAA
>NW_019267571.1:2517-2704 GCF_002742605.1 Olea europaea var. sylvestris
CGTTCCAAATATGCAAGTGCTCATTCTTTCAAAAAATGGACAAAATCCCTCATACGTCACGACGAAGTGGTGAGTTCAATCCAAAACGGTCGCTACATTTCCAAAAAGTACATATGGGCCCAAAACGGACACCGTGCGCAAAAGTTACGCTCAATTCTTCGTACGCCGGCAATCCAAGCGTTCCAAA
>NW_019267571.1:2765-5605 GCF_002742605.1 Olea europaea var. sylvestris
AGTTCAATCCAAAATGGTTGCTACATTTCCAAAAAGAACTTATGGGTCCAAAACGAACACCGTGTGCAAAAGTTACGCTCAATACTTCGTACGCAGACTCTCCAAGCGTTCCAAATATGCAAGGGCTCATTCTTTCGAGAAATGGCCAAAATCCCTCGTACGTCACGACGAAGTGGTGAGTTCAATCCAAAACGGTCGCTACATTTCCAAAAAGTACTTATGGGCCCAAATTCATTCTTTTGAAAAATGGCCAAAATCCCTCATACGTCATGATGAAGTGGTGAGTTCAATCCAAAACGGTCGCTACATTTCCAAAAAGTACTTATGGGGGATCAAAACGGACACCGGGTGAAAAGCTACGCTCAATTCTTCGTACGCCAACTCTCCAAGCGTTCCAAACATGCAAGTGCTCATTCCATCGAAAAATGGTAAAAATCCCTCGTACGTCACGATGAAGTGCTGAGTTTAATCTAAAATGGCCGCTACGTTTCCAAAAAGTACTTATGGGATCAAAACGGACACCGGGTGAAAAGCTACGCTCAATTCTTCGTACGCCAACTCTCCAAGCGTTCCAAACATGCAAGTGCTCATTCCATCGAAAAATGGTAAAAATCCCTCGTACGTCACGATGAAGTGCTGAGTTTAATCTAAAATGGCCGCTACGTTTCCAAAAAGTACTTATGGGCTCAAAACGGACACCGTGTGCAAATGTTACGCTCAATTCTTCATCCGCCGACTCTCCCAGCATTCTAAATATACAAGCGCTCATTCTTTTGAAAAATGGCCAAAATCCCTCGTACGTCACGATGAAGTGCTGAGTTTAATCTAAAATGGCCGCTACGTTTCCAAAAAGTCCTTATGGGCTCAAAACGGACACCGTGTGCAAATGTTACGCTCAATTCTTCATCCGCCGACTCTCCCAGCATTCTAAATATACAAGCGCTCATTCTTTTGAAAAATGGCCAAAATCCCTCGTACGTCACGATGAAGTGCTGAGTTTAATCTAAAATGGCCGCTACGTTTCCAAAAAGTCCTTATGGGCTCAAAACGGACACCGTGTGCAAATGTTACGCTCAATTCTTCATCCGCCGACTCTCCCAGCATTCTAAATATACAAGCGCTCATTCTTTTGAAAAATGGCCAAAATCCCTCGTACGTCACGATGAAGTGGGGAGGTCAATCCAAAACGGTCGCTACATTTCCAAAAAGTACTAATGGGCCCAAAACGGACACCATGTGCAAAAGTTAAGCTCAATTCTTCTTACGCCGACTCTCCAAGCGTTCCAAATATGCGAGCGCTCATTCTTTCGAAAAATGGCCAAATCCTTCGTACGTCACGAAGAAGTGGTGAGTTCAATCCAAAACGGTCGCTACATTTCCAAAAAGTACTTATGGGCCTAAAACGGACACCGTGTACAAATGTTACGCTCAATTCTTCGTACGAGGACTCTACAAGAGTTCCAAATATGCAAATGCTCATTCTTTCAAAAAATGGCCAAAATCCCTCGTACGTCACGATGAAGTGGTGAGTTCAATCCAAAACGGTCGCTACATTTCCAAAAAGTACTTATGGGCCCAAAACGAACACCGTGTGCAAAACTCAAGCGCAATTCTTCGTACGCTGACTCTACAAGCGTTCCAAATTTGCAAATGCTCAATCTTTCAAAAAATGGACAAAATCCCCCGTACGTCACGACGAAGTGGTGAGTTCAATCCAAAACGGTCGCTACATTTCCAAAAAGTACTTATGGGCCCAAAACGGACTCCACGTGCAAAAGTTACGCTCAATTCTTCGTCCGCTGACTCTCTATGCGTTCGAAATATGCCAGTGCTCATTCTTTCAAAAAATGGCCAAAATCCCTCTTACATCACGACGAAGTACTGAGTTCAATCGAAAACGATCGTTACATTTCCAAAAAGTACTTATGGGCCCAAAACGGACACCGTGTGCAAAAGTTTTGCTCAATTCTACATACGCTGACTCTCCAAGCGTTCCAAATATGCAAGTGCCCATTCTTTCGAAAAATGGCCAAAATCCCTCATACGTCACGACGAACTAGTCAGTTCAATCCAAAACGGTCGGTACATTTCCAAAAAGTACTTATGGGCCCAAAACGGAGACCGTGTGCAAAAGTTACGATCAATTCTTCGTACGCTGACTCTACAATCTTTCCAAATACGCAAGTGCTCATTCTTTCGAAAAATGGTCAAAATCCCTCATACGTTACAACGAAGTGGCGAGTTAAATCAAAAACGGTCGCTACATTTCCAAAAAGTACTTATGGGCCCAAAAACGGATACCGTGTGCAAAAGTTAAGCTCAATTCTTCGTACACCGACTCTCCAAGCGTTCCAAATATGCGAGTGCTCATTCCTTCGAAAAGTGGCCAAAATCCCTTGTACATCACGATGAGGTGGTGAGTTCAATCCAAAACGGTCGCTACATTTTCAAAAAGTACTTATGGGCCCAAAACGGACACCGTGTCCAAAAGTTACGATCAATTCTTAGTACGCCGACTCTCCAAGCGTTCCAAATATGCAAGTGCTCATTCTTTCGAAAAATGGACAAAATCCCTCGTACGTCGTGACGAAGTGGTGAGTTCAATCCAAAACGGTCGCTACAATTCCAAAAAGTACTTATGGGCACAAAACGGACATCGTGTGGAAAAGTTACGATCAATTCTTAGTACGCCGAGTTTCCAAGCGTTCCAAATATGCAAGTGCTCATTCTTTCGAAAAATGGACAAAATCCCTCGTGCGTCACGACGAAGTGGTGAGTTCAATCTAAAACGGTCACTACATTTCCAAAAAGTACTTATGGGCCCAAAATGGACACCGCGT
>NW_019267572.1:0-5602 GCF_002742605.1 Olea europaea var. sylvestris
ATGTTCTAAAAATAAAGATGGGCTAAACCAAGTCAAAGCACACCCATGAAGTCAAAGAAGGTTGTAAGATAGAAAAAGACTAAGCTCTTGTTTGATCCCCATTTTTACCTGAAAATATATTTTTCCCATCACATCAATGTAGGACCTACACATTATTATATGTTTTGATTAGAATTCAAAAGGCATAAAATTCCAATTTTACCCATGGTCTCTCGGCTGAGTGGTTTTGGGATGGAAAGTCAATGGGCAAGGGCAAGGGCAAGGGCAAATTTTGGAGAAGAAGAAGTCTTAATCTCTGAGTAAATCACGTGAGTTGGTAGGCAAATAATGAGCAACGGTCCAAAAATTCATTATTGTGCAAAATTAATGGGGACAAAATAGTCCCTAATTAACACTGTTCATCTGTTTGTGCAGGCAATATGTTATTGTCACATCATTTAATGAAGTTCGAATGAACTTCATACATAAAAAGCCCTCTAATGTATTTTATCGGGTGATTTAAAAAGAAGAAATTTTTTTTTTTCAATTTTTACGTATAATATTATTTTATGAAAGATTCCGTGGTCGAGAATAGGGGAGGGAAAAATAAATATTAATTTAGTGGGGGGCAAATATGACAATAGCTTTACCATCACATAAGCTCATGATTATTTAAACTCCAAATGAATATGATTATTTAAAAGAAAATGGTGCCACAAATAGGAAGAGCACAAGTGCGAAGAGAACAAACGGCATAAGAAACAACTAGAATACTTGGTGGGAAATGCCAATTGATAGTTTTTATAGCCGAGAATGAAGAAAAAAACCAACACCACGTTTATCATTTCTCTCTCTCTTTACAGTTTACCCACATACTCCACCATTGTTGCTTCACTCAACAGCCAACAATTTGGATCATACAACTTTTCTTGAATACACTCATATAATCTCTGTCTTCCTCTCTCTATAGATAGTGTTTAGAAACTTTCACCTCTTTCTCTCTCTCTTTCTATCTGCATATAATGTTGGGAAGTAGAAACTTAGGATTGATAACCACATTTGTTGTGGGTGTTGTGCTCCAGATTATGATATGCTGTGGACAAAACATTAGCAGAGCAAGTTTTCCAAAGGGTTTTGTTTTTGGGACGGCATCTTCTGCATATCAGGTTAGTTTATTTCATCTCTAACTCTCTTTCTGTTCAACATGCACCACGCATTATGTCCTTGTTTCATAAAACATGGTTAAAATTTTATCAACTTTTCAACTGACCGAACTTTATCCACCGATGGATTTATATGATACATTATCAATGCTTAATATAAACTCAACATCGATACTTGAAAGATCAATTTCATACGCGTGTGTGTGTGTATGTAATGTCACTTTCTCTTTCCCGGTTTGGATTTTGCAGCGTCTTCTTTTGCTGTCATTTGTACCTTACCTTTTTCTTTTTTGTCTTTAACAAAGTTTGTCCCCCCCATAATGTGGCTTATGATTTCAATACATATTAAGCCCCTAGTTGACATTCATTAAAATGAGTTTCCGAGGAAAATTAGTTTGGAATAGTGATTTTTTTTAAGAATGTTTAGTTAAAATATAGGAAAAATGTTTGCATTTATGCATAAAATATTTTATTTTGTGAATGTGTTAGTTGAAAATGAGTTTGAGAGAAATGGAGTTTTGATTTAATGGATGTCAAAAATGGGCTAATTGGGAATTGATTTTATCACTTCAGACATCTTTCATATGTTGTTCTGAGTAGAACTATAGATGGACAAACGTCTTTGTGTTCTTAAAAAATAAATAAATTAGAACGTAAAATATTAAAATTGAGCACGAAAGATGTATTAGAAGAGAATATGTAAAATTAAGAAAGTATTTTTTCCATAAAAAAAATAAAAATAAAAAATAAATTAAGAAAGCACGATTAAGTAGGGATTTATTTGCAACTGATGTTGATTTCTAGGAGGGTGGTTTTCAATCAATGATTTTATTATAGAAGGGCATGTTTATCATTTCAAGAGAGATTCCATTAGATAATGGTGGGGACATGTTAATGACCTCTGCGCACGAGGGAAACTCCACGAAATATTGAGGGGAATTGGCTTAATCGCCCTTTCTCTTCTACCCCATATCTTTGAAATGCTTCTATGAATACCCTGTCGTATGCCGAATAAAACATATAGTTAATTGAAATTTATAAAGAAGAACAACGAGTCTCACAAAATGTGTGTATAATAATTAGTAGCTATGAAATCCCCGTTTGGATAAGACAGAACGGGGCACATCTGTTGTTATCTTCTCGGTCTAATTCCACATCTTATGAGGAAAGTGGAGTCGGCGTGGCGTAAAGTGAAAATTGGGGGAGTAGAGAAAATTCCCTTCTGGGGGAGATGTGCAGAAGATCCGACTATTGACTAATGAAATTATAGGTGCCTACCCTCTCTCGCTGTTTGGAAGTCAAATCCTGGTTTCCAGATATGGTTGCCGGTTGACATCTCTTCTAATTCGTCGATATGTGTACTTGAAATAAATGATTTTGACTATTTATAGTATCCCAACGTAGCTCAAGCTTTGTATGGGAAGCCTAAAAAATTTGCATTAAAATTTGCCGTGCTCACTTATGAAAATTGTGCGCCTATGAGACTTTTTATAAATAATGAATTTGGCCCACGTGTGCTGGAACATGTTCAACACTAATTAAAGTATTTAGTGTTTGCTCGCTGCCTAATAGTTTAAGCTTTCAATGAGGTGGTTCAGTTTACTTCTGCTTGTTTGCCTCTGTTGACACTCAATTGAAGACTGAAAATTGCCAGTGTGTAAAGGTCATGAATTACTATATCTGTTTCCACCAGGGCCGGCCCTGGCCCAAGGCAATCAAGGCCATTGCCTAGGGCCTCCAACTTGAAGAGGCCATATAAAAAAAAAAAAAAAAATTTAAATTAAAACTCCGAGACCCAACAAAATATTTCCTTGTTTTTTGGGTTGGGTCTCTAGCCCTTTAAAATACAACAATAAAATTGGTCTAAATAAGAGGTCCAAATTACTTGGGTCATTAACTTACATTCTTGTTTAAGAAATAAAATGGATCTTTAATTAAACTATTGCATAGTGATATATTTTGCTGTATTTTTCTATCTACCAAGATAACAAGATCTATCAAAAAAATAAATAAATAATATATATATATATATAGAATTTGAATTTATCATAATTGGTATTAAAGAGACTTCTATAGTTACTAAAAAAAATTATATTTAAGGGCCTTGTAACAATTTGTTGCCTAGGGCCTCATAAATTTTAGGATCGGCTCTGGTTCCAGTATATTATTCTTCCTTGTAACAATTTGTTGCCTAGGGCCTCATAAATTTTAGGATCGGCTCTGGTTCCAGTATATTATTCTTCCTATGTAGTCTTTAAGGCCATATTTGATTGTGTTTTTTTTTTCTTGGGAATTCCATTTCTTACTTTTTCCTGGTTTGATACCCCAAATTTTCTTGGCAACCCACTCACAAGCCTCTTTTCTTAGATTTTGTGGAATTGGTGAGAATTCCATATTGGTGAGAATTCCAATTCTCAGTACTGTAGCTTATTTTTTTTTAATTTTAATTTTTTTTCAATGGAGACAAATTTTAAGAATTATTGTAAAAAAATATTTCCTTATAATTGACAATTTCCATGGAAAACAAAGTCAAACGAACATCAAGAGATAAATGATCTTCTTAAATTTTATTTTTTTTTGTTTTTTGGCAATAGATTTTATCACTTTAATTGACAATTTTCATATAAAATAAAGTCAAACGAACACCAAAAAATACATTTATTTCAACGAATTCCACATGT
This sequence comes from Olea europaea var. sylvestris, assembly GCF_002742605.1. Lineage (NCBI taxonomy): Eukaryota > Viridiplantae > Streptophyta > Magnoliopsida > Lamiales > Oleaceae > Olea > Olea europaea. Next base: position 3,824 of record NW_019267572.1, read on the forward strand.
ATAATTATATCAATCAAACACAATAATTTACAATTCTCAGGAAAACAATTTCTAGGCAATTCAATTTCCTAAAATTCATTTTCTTTTCATCCAAATTCCCTCTTCACAATCAAATGGACCCTAGATGTTCTTTAATTATCAATTCAACTTTGCAGTTTGAAGGAGCTGTCAAGGAGGATGGAAGAGGTTCAGCAATCTGGGACAAATTTGCACATTCCTTTGGTAAAAAGTCTGAAAATATTGTGAAACAAAACAACACATGGACTTTTATCTTCGTTTTCGCACTTAATATAGACTTCTTTTTCGATAATATATGCAAATGTCACCATATTAGAGATAACATCAATTTTTTGTTTTCATAGGTAAGGTCATTGACTTTAGCAATGCAGATGTAGCTGTGAATCAGTATCACGTTTATCCCGTAAGTTTTCTATGATTATATAGTACTTCACAGTATTAAGAAATAAAAAAGAATTATAAGTTTTTGTTAAGTATGGAGTCGAGTACTGAACGTTCTGAACAAAGGTAGCATACAACATCTTATGGTTGTCTTAATGCAGGGAGATATACAGCTTATGAAAGACCTGGGAATGGATGCCTACAGGTTTTCAATTGCTTGGTCCAGGATTTACCCTAGTGAGCTTTCTTTCAAAGGACTTCTTTAACATTCAACGCGTAAAATTTGCTTGTTTCTTGAAACACATTCCTCTGCTTTTTCTTAAAAGGAACAGAATGTTTGAATTAGCTCCTGAATTTTTGCACTTTTAGCTCGGTGACGATAAGCCAGTACCTTGTAAATAGTTCATATCACCCCGATCATCGTACTTTCTTGTGCTTACTAGATTAAGCCCCCAATTCCCACTTCCGGGAGAAAAAACAAACAGAATGAAGTGTCTCTTGAGTACCATTTTCTGCAAAATCTCACAGCAAACCCAATCTGGAAGTTCTCATTATCTGTTTCTGTTATCAGATGGTACAGGGCAAATCAATCGAGCAGGAATTAATCATTACAATAATCTCATCAATGCTTTACTGGCCAACGGTAATCTTGCTATTTGATCAAACCGCGCTAAATTATGCTTTTCCATTAAAAATTACTGAAACTTGATATTTTATGTATGCAGGTATAGAACCTTATGTGACTATTTACCATTGGGACCTTCCTCAAAGTTTGGAAGATAGATACACCGGATGGCTTAATCCGCAAAGCATGTAAGTCGATAATCTTTTAACTTAACAAGATATGTTCTTTTTGTTTTTGTAATTACTAGTATCAAAGAATTAAACAAAAAAGAGAGCTTGAATTTATTCTTTTTACAGAAAAGACTTTGCAATATATGCCGAAACATGCTTCAAGGAATTTGGAGACAGAGTAAAGCATTGGATTACATTCAACGAGCCTCATACTATGTCTGTACAAGGCTTTGATGTCGGGCTTCAAGCACCGGGGCGTTGTTCCATTCTTCTTCACGCATTTTGCAGGGCTGGAAATTCTGCTAATGAGCCTTATATTGTTGGCCACAACGTGCTTCTTTCACACGCTGCAGCAGTGGACATTTATAAGAAAAAGTACCAGGTAACCATAAGAAATGAAATAAAATCTTAAAAGTATATAATTACTTATCATTCAAGTAGATTATTTTGATTTACCTATTTTTTATTCTAGAAAGTGCAACGTGGGTCAATTGGAATATCACTTGATTCCTTCTGGTATGAACCGAAAACAAACTCTTCCGACGATATTGAAGCCACACAAAGAGCAATAGATTGGAACTTTGG
>NW_019267573.1:0-5602 GCF_002742605.1 Olea europaea var. sylvestris
ATTTCCAAAAAGTACTTATGGGCCCAAAACGAACACCGTGTGCAAAGGTTATGCTCGATTCTTCGTACGCCGACTATCCAAGCATTCGAAATATTTAAGTGCTCATTCCTTCGAAAAATGGTTCAAATCCCTCATACGTCATGATGAAGTTGTGAGTTCAATCCAAAACGGTTGCTACATTTCCAAAAAGTACTTATGGGCCCAAAATGGACGCCGTGTGCAAAAGTTACGCTCAATTCTTCGTACGCCGACTCTCCAAGCGTTCCAAATATTCACGTGCTCATTCTATAGAAAAAGGCCGAAATCACTCATACGTCACAACGAAGTCTTGAGTTCAATCCAAAATGGTCGCTACATTTCGAAAAAGTACTTATGGGCCCAAAACGGACACCGTGTGCAAAAGTTACGCTCAATTCTTCGTACGCCGACTCTCCAAGCGTTCCAAATATTCACGTGCTCATTCTATAGAAAAAGGCCGAAATCACTCATACGTCACAACGAAGTCTTGAGTTCAATCCAAAATGGTCGCTACATTTCGAAAAAGTACTTATGGGCCCAAAACGGACACCGTGTGCAAAAGTTACGCTCAATTCTTCGTACGCCGACTCCCCAAGCGTTCCAAAAATACAAGTACTCATTCTTTAGAAAATAGGCTGAAATCCCTCATACGTCACGACGAAGTCTTGAGTTCAATCCAAAACGGTCGCTACATTTCCAAAAAGTACTTATGGGCCCAAGACGGACACCGTGTGCAAAAGATACGCTCAATTGTTCGTACACCGACTCTCCAAGCGTTCCAAACATGCAAGTGCTCAATCTATAGAAAAAGGCCAAAATCACTCATACGTCACGATGAAGTCTTGAGTTCAATCCAAAAAAGTCGCTACATTTCCAAAAAGTACTTATGGGCCCAAGACGGACACCGTGTGCAAAAGTTACGCTCAATTCTTAGTACGTCGACTATCCAAGCGTTCGAGATATTCAAGTGCTCATTCTTTAGAAAATGGCTAAAATCCCTCATACGTCACGACGAAGTGGTGAGATCAATTCAAAACGGTCGCTACGTTTCCAAAAAGTACTTATGGGCCGAAAACGGACACCGTGCGCAAAAGTTACGCTCAATTCTTCGTACGTCGACTTTCCAAGCTTTCCAAATATGCAAGTGCTCATTCTTTAGAAAAAAGGCCGAAATCCCTCATACGTCACGACGAAGTCTTGAGTTCAATCCAAAACGGTCGCTACATTTCCAAAAAATACTTATAGGCCCAAAATGGACACCGTGTGCAAAAGTTACGCTCAATTCTTCGTACGTCGACTTTCCAAGCTTTCCAAATATGCAAGTGCTCATTCTTTAGAAAAAAAAGCCGAAATCCCTCATACGTCACGACGAAGTATCGAGTTCAATCCAAAACGGTCGCTACATTACCAAAAAGTACTTATGGGCCCAAAACAGACACCGTTTGCAAAAGTTACACTCAATTCTTCGTACGCCAACTCTCCAAGCGTTCCAAATATGCAAGTGCTCATTCTATAGAAAAAGGCTAAAAACACTCATACGTAACGACGAAGTCTTGAGCTCAATCCAAATCGATCGCTACATTTCCAAAAAGTACTTATGGGCCCAAAACGGACACCGTGTGCAAAAGTTGCGCTCAATTCTTCGTACGCCGACTCCCCAAGCGTTCCAAAAATACAATTGCTCATTCTTTAGAAAATAGGTCGAAATCCCTCATACGTCACGACGAAGTCCTGAGTTCAATCCAAAACGGTCGCTACATTTCCAAAAAGTACTTATGGGCCCAAGACGGACACCGTGTACGTGCGCTCAATTCTTCGTACGCCGACTCCCCAAGCGTTCCAAAAATACAAGTGCTCATTCTTTAGAAAAAAGGCTGAAATCCCTCATACGTCACGACGAAGTCTTGAGTTCAATCCAAAACGGTCGCTACATTTCCAAAAAGTACTTATGGGCCCAAGACGGACACCGTGTACGTGCGCTCAATTCTTCGTACGCCGACTCCCCAAGCGTTCCAAAAATACAAGTGCTCATTCTTTAGAAAAAAGGCTGAAATCCCTCATACGTCACGACGAAGTCTTGAGTTCAATCCAAAACGGTCGCTACATTTCCAAAAAGTACTTATGGGCCCAAGACGGACACCGTGTACGTGCGCTCAATTCTTCGTACGCCGACTCCCCAAGCGTTCCAAAAATACAAGTGCTCATTCTTTAGAAAAAAGGCTGAAATCCCTCATACGTCACGACGAAGTCTTGAGTTCAATCCAAAACGGTCGCTACATTTCCAAAAAGTACTTATGGGCCCAAGACGGACACCGTGTACGTGCGCTCAATTCTTCGTACGCCGACTCCCCAAGCGTTCCAAAAATACAAGTGCTCATTCTTTAGAAAAAAGGCTGAAATCCCTCATACGTCACGACGAAGTCTTGAGTTCAATCCAAAACGGTCGCTACATTTCCAAAAAGTACTTATGGGCCCAAGACGGACACCGTGTACGTGCGCTCAATTCTTCGTACGCCGACTCCCCAAGCGTTCCAAAAATACAAGTGCTCATTCTTTAGAAAAAAGGCTGAAATCCCTCATACGTCACGACGAAGTCTTGAGTTCAATCCAAAACGGTCGCTACATTTCCAAAAAGTACTTATGGGCCCAAGACGGACACCGTGTACGTGCGCTCAATTCTTCGTACGCCGACTCCCCAAGCGTTCCAAAAATACAAGTGCTCATTCTTTAGAAAAAAGGCTGAAATCCCTCATACGTCACGACGAAGTCTTGAGTTCAATCCAAAACGGTCGCTACATTTCCAAAAAGTACTTATGGGCCCAAGACGGACACCGTGTACGTGCGCTCAATTCTTCGTACGCCGACTCCCCAAGCGTTCCAAAAATACAAGTGCTCATTCTTTAGAAAAAAGGCTGAAATCCCTCATACGTCACGACGAAGTCTTGAGTTCAATCCAAAACGGTCGCTACATTTCCAAAAAGTACTTATGGGCCCAAAACGAACACCGTGTGCAAAGGTTATGCTCGATTCTTCGTACGCCGACTATCCAAGCGTTCGAAATATTTAAGTGCTCATTCCTTCGAAAAATGGCTAAAATCCCTCATACGTCACGGCGAAGTTGTGAGATCAATCCAATACGGTCGCTACATTTCCAAAAAGTACTTATAGGCCCAAAACGGACACCGTGTGCAAAAGTTACGCTCAATTCTTCGTACGTCGACTTTCCAAGCTTTCCAAATATGTAAGTCCTCATTCCTTATAAAAAAAAGCTGAAATCCCTCATACATCATGACGAAGTATCGAGTTCAATCCAAAACGGTCGCTACATTACCAAAAAGTACTTATGGGCCCAAAACGGACACCGTGTGCAAAAGTTGCGCTCAATACGTCGTACGCCGACTCCCCAAGCGTTCCAAAAATACAAGTGCTCATTCTTTAGAAAAAAGGCCGAAATCCCTCATACGTCACGACGAAGTCTTGAGTTCAATCCAAAATGGTCGCTACATTTCCAAAAAGTACTTATGGGCCCAAAACGGACACCGTGTGCAAAAGTTACGCTCAATTCTTCGTACGTCGACTCTCCAAGCGTTCCAAATATGTAAGAGCTCATTCTTTAGAAAAAAAGCCGAAATCTCTCATACGTCACGACGAAGTCTTGAGTTCAATCCAAAACGGTCGCTACATTTCCAAAAAGTACTTATGGGCCCGAAACGGACACCGTGTGCAAAAGTTACGCTCAATTCTTTGTACGCCGACTATCCAAGCGTTCGAAATTTTCAAGTGCTCATTCTTTAGAAAAATGGCTAAAATCCCTCGTACGTCATGACGAAGTAGTGAGATCAATCCAAAACGGTCGCTACATTTCCAAAAAGTACTTATGGGCGCAAAACGAACACCGTGTGCAAAGGTTATGCTAGATTCTTCGTACGCCGACTATCCAAGCGTTCGAAATATTTAAGGGCTCATTCCTTCGAAAACTGGCTAAAATCCCTCATACGTCACGGCGAAGTTGTGAGATCAATCCAATACGGTCGCTACATTTCCAAAAGGTACTTATAGGCCCAAAACGGACACCGTGTGCAAAAGTTACGCTCAATTCTTCGTACGTCGACTTTCCAAGCTTTCCAAATATGTCAGTGCTCATTCTTTATAAAAAAAAGCCGAAATCCCTCATACGTCACGACGAAGCATCGAGTTCAATCCAAAACGGTCGCTACATTACCAAAAAGTACTTATGGGCCCAAAACGGACACCGTGTGCAAAAGTTGCGCTCAATTCTTCGTACGCCGACTATCCAAGCGTTCGAAATATTCAAGTGCTCATTCTTTAGAAAAAAGGCCGAAATCCCTCATACGTCACGACGAAGTCTCGAGTTCAATCCAAAACGGTCGCTACATTACCAAAAAGGACTTATGGGCCCAAAACGGACACCGTGTGCAAAAGTTACGCTCAATTCTTCGTACGTCGACTCTCCAAGCGTTCCAAATATGCAAGTGCTCATTCTTTAGAAAAAAAGCCGAAATCTCTCATACGTCATGACGAAGTCTTGAGTTCAATCCAAAACGGTCGCTACATTTCCAAAAAGTACTTATGGGCCCAAAACGGACACCGTGTGCAAAAGTTGCGCTCAATTCTTCGTACGCCGACTATCCAAGCGTTCGAAATATTCAAGTGCTCATTCTTTAGAAAAATGGCTAAAATCCCTCATACGTCATGACGAAGTAGTGAGATCAATCCAAAACGGTCGCTACATTTCCAAAAAGTACTTATGGGCCCAAAACGAACACCGTGTGCAAAGGTTATGCTCGATTCTTCGTACGCCGACTATCCAAGCGTTCGAAATATTTAAGTGCTCATTCCTTCGAAAAATGGCTCAAATCCCTCATACGTCACGATGAAGTTGTGAATTCAATCCAAAACGGTCGCTACATTTCCAAAAAGTACTTATGTGCCCAAATTGGACGCCGTGTACAAAAGTTACGCTCAATTCTTCGTACGACGACTCTCCAAGCGTTCCAAATATGCAAGTGCTCGTTCTATAGAAAAAGGCTGAAATCACTCATACGTCACGACGAAGTCTTCAGATCAATCCAAAACAGTCGCTCATTACCAAAAAGTACTTATGGTCCCACAATGGACACTGTGTGCAAAAGTTGCGCTCAATACGTCGTACGCCGACTCCCCAAGCGTTCCAAAAATACAAGTGCTCATTCTTTAGAAAAAGGCCGAAATCCCTCATACGTCACGACGAAGTCTTGAGTTCAATCCAAAACGGTCGCTACATTTCCAAAAAGTACTTCTGGGCCCAAAATGGACACCGTGTGCAAAAGTTACGCTCAATTCTTCGTACGTCAACTCTCCAAGCGTTCCAAATATGCAAGTGCTCATTCTTTAGAAAAAAAGCCGAAATCCCTCATACGTCACGACCAAATTTTGAGTTCAATCCAAAATGGTCGCTACATTTCCAAAAAGTACTTATGGGCCCAAGACAGACACCGTGGGCAAAAGTTACGTTCAATTCTTCGTACGCCGACTATCCAAGCGTTCGAAATATTCAAGTGCTCATTCTTTAGAAAAATGGCTA
>NW_019267574.1:0-5601 GCF_002742605.1 Olea europaea var. sylvestris
ATGTAGCGACCCTTTTGGATTGAACTCACTACTTCGTCGTGACGTATGATGGATTTCGGCCATTTTTTGAAAGAAAGAGCAATATTATGTTTGAAGGCTTGGATAGTCGGCGTACGAAGAATTGAGCGTACCTTTTGCACACGGTGTCCGTTTCGAGCCCGTAAGTACTTTTTGGAAATGTAGCGACCCTTTTGGATTGAACTCACAAATTCGTCATGACCTATAAGAGATTTCGGCCATTTTTCGAAGGAATGAGCAATTTTATGTTTGGAAGGCTTAGATAGTCGGCGTATGAAGAATTGAGCGTAACTTTTGCACACGGTGTCTGTTTTGGCCCAGTAAGTACTTTTTGGAAATGTAGCGACCCTTTTGGATTGAACTCACAACTTCGTCGTGACATATGAGGGATTTCGGCCATTTTTCAAAAGAACGAGCACCTCTATATTTGTAACGCTCGGATAGTCGGCGTACGAAGAATTGAGCGTAACTTTTGCATACGATGTCCGTTTTGGGCCATAAGTACTTTTTGGAAATATCGCGACCCTTTTGGATTGAACTCACAACTTCGTCGTGACGTCTGAGAGATTTCGGCCATTGTTCGAATTAACGAGCACTTCTGTATTTGGAACGCTTGGATAGTCGACGTACGAAGAATTGAGCATAACTTTTGCAAGAGGTGTCCGTTTCGGGCCCACAAGTACTTTTTGGAAATGTAGCGACCCTTTTGGATTGAACTCACAACTTCATCGTGACGTTTGAGGAATTTCGGCCATTGTTCGAATGAACGAGCACTTCTGTATTTTGAACGCTTGGATGGTCGGCGTACGAAGAATTGAGCGTAACTTTTGCAAGAGGTGTCCGTTTCGGGCCCACAAGTACTTTTTGGAAATGTAGCGACCCTTTTGGAATGAACTCACAACTTCGTCGTGACGTCTGAGGGATTTCGGCCATTTTTTGAAAGAACGAGCACTTCTATATTTGGAACTCTTTGGATAGTCGGCGTACGAAGAATTGAGCGTAACTTTTGCAAGAGGTGTCCGTTTCGGGCCCATAAGTACTTTTTGGAAATGTAGCGACCCTTTTGGATTGAACTCACAACTTCGTCGTGATGTCTGAGGGATTTTGGCCATTTTTCAAAAGAACGAGCACTTCTATATATGGAACTCTCGGATAGTCGGCGTACGAAGAATTGAGTGTAACTTTTGCAAAAGATGTCCGTTTCGGGCCCATTAGTACTTTTTGGAAATGTAGCGACCCTTTTGGATTGAACTCACTACTTCGTCGTGACGTATCAGGAATTTTGGCCATTTTTGGAAAGAATGAGCAGTTTTATGTTTGGAAGGCTTGGATAGTGGCGTACGAAGAATTGAGCGTAACTTTTGCAAGAGGTGTCCGTTTCGGGCCCATAAGTACTTTTTGGAAATGTAGCGACCCTTTTGGATTGAACTCACAACTTCGTCGTGATGTCTGAGGGATTTTGGCCATTTTTCGAAAGAACGAGCACTTCTATATTTGGAACTCTCGGATAGTCGGCGTAAGAAGAATTGAGTGTAACTTTTGCAAGAGGTGTCCGTTTCGGGCCCATTAGTACTTTTTGGAAATGTAGCGACCCTTTTGGATTGAACTCACTACTTCGTCGTGACGTATCAGGGATTTTGGCCATTTTTGGAAAGAATGAGCAGTTTTATGTCTGGAAGGCTTGGATAGTGGCGTACGAAGAATTGAGCGTAACTTTTGCACACGGTGCCCGTTTTGGGCCCACAGGTACTTTTCGAAAATGTAGCGACCCTTTTGGATTGAACTCACAACATTGCCACGACCTTCAAGGGATATCGGCCATTTTTCAAAAGAATGAGCAATTTTATGTTTGGAAGGCTTGGATAGTCGGCGTACGAAGAATTGAGCGTAACTTTTGCACACGGTGTCCGTTTTGGGCCCATAAGTACTTTTTGGAAATGTAGCGACCGTTTTGGATTGAACTCACCGCTTCGTCGTGACCTACGAGGGATTTCGGCCATTTTTCGAAAGAATGAGCAATTTTATGTTTGGAAGGCTTGGATAGTCGGCGTACGAAGAATTGAGCGTAACTTTTGCACACGGTGTCCGTTTTGGCCCCATAAGTACTTTTTGGAAATGTAGCGACCCATTTGGATTGAACTCACAACTTCGTCTTGACATTGAGGGATTTCGGCCATTTATCGAAAGAACCAGCACTTCTATATTTGGAACGCTCGGATAGTCGGCGTACGAAGAATTGAGCGTAACTTTTGCACACGGTGTCCGTTTTGGGCCCATAAGTACTTTTTGGAAATGTAGTGACCGTTTTGGATTGAACTCACTGCTTCGTCGTAACGTCTGAGGGATTTCGACCATTTTTCGGAAGAACGAGCACTTCTATATTTGGAACGCTCGGAAAGTCGGCGTACGAAGAATTGAGCGTAACTTTTGCACACGGTGTTCGTTTTGGTCCCATAAGCACTTTTTGGAAATGTAGCGACCCTTTTGGATTGAACTCATCACTTCATCGTGACGTATGAAGGATTTTGGCCATTTTCTGAATGAATTAGCACTTTATACTTGGAAGGCTTGGATAGTCAGCGTACGAAGAATTGAGCCTACCTTTCGCACACGGTGTCCGTTTTGGGCCCATAAGTACTTTTTGGAAATGTAGCGACCCTTTTGGATTGAACTCACTACTTCGTCGTGACGTCTGAGGGATTTAGGCATTTTTTTGAAAGAACGAGCACTTCTATATTTGGAACGCTTGGATAGTCAGCGTACGAAGAATTGAGCGTACCTTTTGCACACGGTGTCCGTTTCGGGCCCGTAAGTACTTTTTGGAAATGTAGCGACCCTTTTGGACTGAACTCACAACTTCATCGTGACCTATAAGGGATTTTGGCCATTTTTCGAAAGAATGAGCAATTTTATTTTTGGAAGGCTTGGACAGTCTGAGTACGAAGAATTGAGCGTAACTTTTGCACACGGTGTCCGTTTTGGCCCCATAAGTACTTTTTGGAAATGTAGCGACCCTTTTTGATTGAACTCACAACTTCATCGTGACATATGAGGGATTTCGGCCATTTTTCAAAAGAATGAGCACTTCTATATTTGGAACGCTAGGATAGTCGGCGTACGAAGAATTGAGCGTAACTTTTGCACACGGTGTCCGTTTTGGGACCATAAGTACTTTTTGGATATGTAGCGATCGTTTTGGATTTAACTCACTACTTCGTCGTGACGTCTGAGGGATTTCAGCCATTTTTCGAATGAACGAGCACTTCTATATTTGGAATGCTTGGATAGTCGGCTTACGAAGAATTGAGCGTAACTTTTGCAAGAGGTGTCCGTTTCGGGCTCACAAGTAATTTTTGGAAATGTAGCGACCCTTTTGGATTGAACTCACAACTTCGTCGTGACGTCTGAGGATTTCGGCCATTTTTCGAAAGAATGAGCCCTTCTATATTTGGAACGCTCGGATAGTCGGCGTACGAAGAATTGAGCGTAACTTTTGCAAGGGGTGTCTGTTTTTGCCCCGTAAGTACTTTTTGGAAATGTAGCGACCCTTTTGGATTGAACTCACCACTTCGTCGTGACATATGAGGGATTCCGGTAATTTTTCGAAAGAACGAGCACTTCTATATTTGGAACGCTCGGATAGTTGGCGTACGAAGAATTGAGCGTAACTTTTCCACACAGTGTCCGTTTTGGGCCCATAAGTACTTTTTGGAAATGTAGCGACCCTTTTGGATTGAACTCACAACTTCATCATGACCTATAAGGGATTTCGGCCATTTTTCGAACGAACGAGCAATTCTATACTTGGAACACTCGAAAAGTCGGCGTACGAAGAATTGAGCATAACTTTTGCACACGGTGTTCGTTTTGGGCCCATAGGCACTTTTTGGAAATGTAGCGACCCTTTTGGATTGAACTCACCACTTCATCGTGACGTATGACGGATTTTGGCCTTTTTCTGAAAGAATTAGCACTTTTATACTTGGAAGGCTTGGATAGTCAGCGTACGAAAAATTGAGAGTACCTTTCGCACACGGTGTCCGTTTTGGGCCCATAAGTACTTTTCGGTAATGTGGCGACCCTTTTGGATTGAACTCACCGCTTCGTCGTGACGTATGACGGATTTCGGCCATTTTTTGAAAGAAAGAGTAATTTTATGTTTGAAGGCTTGGATAGTCGGCGTACGAAGAATTTAGCGTACCTTTTGCACACGGTGTCCGTTCCGGGTCCGTAAGGACTTTTTGGAAATGTAGCGACCCTTTTGGATTGAACTCACAACTTCGTCATGACCTATAAGGGATTTCGACCATTTTTCGAAAGAATGAGCAATTTTATGTTTGGAAGGCTTGGATAGTCGACGTACGAAGAATTGAGCGTAGCTTCTGCACACGGTGTCCGTTTTGGGCTCATAAGTACTTTTTGGAAATGTAACGACCCTTTTGGATTGAGCTCACAACTTCATCATGACCTATAAGGGATTTCGGCCATTTTTCAAAAGAACGTGCACTTCTATATTTGGAATGCTCGGATAGTCGGCGTACGAAGAATTGAGCGTAGCTTCTGCACACGGTGTCCGTTTTGGGCTCATAAGTACTTTTTGGAAATGTAACGACCCTTTTGGATTGAGCTCACAACTTCATCATGACCTATAAGGGATTTCGGCCATTTTTCAAAAGAACGTGCACTTCTATATTTGGAATGCTCGGATAGTCGGCGTAATGTAGCGACCCTTTTGAATTGAACTCACGAAGAACGAGCACTTCTATATTTGGAACGCTCGAAAAGTCGGCGTACGAAGAATTGAGCATAACTTTGGACACGGTGTTCGTTTTGGGTCCAAAAGCACTTTTTGGAAATGTAGCGACCCTTTTGGATTGAACTCACCACTTCGTCGTAACGTATGACGGATTTCGGTCATTTTTTGAAAGAAAGAGCAATTTTATGTTTGAAGGCTTGGATAGTCGGCGTACGAAGAATTGAGCGTAACTTTGGCACACGGTGTCCGTTTTGGGCCCATAAGTACTTTTTGGAAATGTAGCGAGCCTTTTGGATTGAACTCACTACTTCGTCCTGACGTCTGAGGGATTTCGGCCATTTCTCGAAAGAGCGAGCAATTCTATATTTGGAACGCTCGAAAAGTCGGCGTACGAAGAATTGAGCGTAACTTTGGCACACGGTGTCCGTTTTGGGCCCATAAGTACTTTTTGGAAATGTAGCGAGCCTTTTGGATTGAACTCACTACTTCGTCCTGACGTCTGAGGGATTTCGGCCATTTCTCGAAAGAGCGAGCAATTCTATATTTGGAACGCTCGGATAGTCGGCGTACGAAGAATTGAGCGTAACTTTTGCACACGGTGTCCGTTTTGGGACCATAAGTACTTTTTTGGAAATGTAGCGACCGTTTTGGATTGAACTCACTGCTTCGTCCTGACGTCTGAGGGATTTCGGCCATTTCTCGAAAGAGCGAGCAATTCTATATTTGGAACGCTCGAAAAGTCGACGTACGAAGAATTGAGCATAACTTTTGCACACGGTGTTCGTTTTGGGACCATAAGCACTTTTTGGAAATGTAGCGACCCTTTT
>NW_019267575.1:0-2519 GCF_002742605.1 Olea europaea var. sylvestris
TCGAGAAAAAATATCGCGCCGGGTGTAATTTCGTCATTTTTCGTGACTGTGTCGGAATTGGCTAAAATTTGACTGGTTGATCGCAAAACAAAAACTGCGCTGGGGGCAATTTCGTCATTTTTCTCGACTGTGTCGGAATTGGCTGAAATTTGACAGTTTGATCTGAAATAAAAATCGCGCCCCCGTATCGGAATGGGCTCAAAGTTGGCAGGTTGAACGGGAACAGAAATAGCGCCGGGTGTAATTTCGTCATTTTTCGCGACTGCGTCGGAATTGGCTAAAATTTGACTGGTTGATCGTAAATAAAAATCGCGGCGGGGGCAATTTCGTCATTTTTCTCGACTGTGTCGGAATTGGCTGAAATAAGGCAGTTTGATCTGAAATAAAAATCGCGCCCCCGTATCGGAATGGGCTCAAAGTTGGCAGGTTGAACGGGAACAGAAATAGCGCCGGTGTAATTTCGTCATTTTTCGCGACTGCGTCGGAATTGGCTAAAATTTGACTGGTTGATCGGAAATAAAAATCGCGCCGGGGGCAATTTCGTCATTTTTCTCGACTGTGTCGGAATTGGCTGAAATTTGGCGGTTTGATTGGAAAGTAAAATCGCTCCTACGGTAATTTCGTCATTTTTCTCGACTGTGTCAGAATGGGCTCAAATTTGACTGGTTGATCGGGAACAAAAATCGTGCCAGGGGCAATTTCGTCATTTTTCTCGACTGTGTCGGAATTGGCTGAAATATGGCAGTTTGATCGGAAATAAAAATCGCGCCGACTGCAATTTCGTCATTTTTCTCGACTGTGTCGGAATTGGCTAAAATTTGACTGGTTGATCGTAAAACAAAAACTGCGCCGGGGGCAATTTCGTCATTTTTCTCGACTGTGTCGAAATTAACTGAAATTTGGAAGTTTGATCAGAAATAAAAATCGCACCGGCGGCAATTTCGTCATTTTTCTCGACTGTGTTGGAATGAGCTCAAATTTGACAGGTTTTTCAGGAACAAAAATCGCGCCGGGTGTAATTTCGTCATTTTTCGTGACTGTGTCGGAATTGGCTAAAATTTGACTTGTTGATCAGATACAAAAACCGCGCCGGGGGCAATTTCGTCATTTTTCTCGACTGTGTCGGAATTGACTGAAATTTGGCAGTTGGATCTTAAATAAAAATCGCGCCGGGGTCAATTTCGTTATTTTTCTCGACTGTGTCGGAATGGGCTCAAATTTGACAGGTTGATCGTGAACAAAAACCGCGCCGGGGCCAATTTCGTCATTTTTCTCGACTGTGTCGAAATTGGCTGAAATATGGCAGTTTGATCTGAAATAAAAATCGCGCCGGGGGCAATTTCGTCATTTTTCTCGACTGTGTCGGAATGGGCTCAAATTTGACAGGTTGATCGGGAACAAAAATCGCGCCGGGGCCAATTTCGTCATTTTTCTCGACTGTGTCGAAATTGGCTGAAATATGGCAGTTTGATCTGAAATAAAAATCGCGCCGGGGGCAATTTCGTCATTTTTCTCGACTGTGTCGGAATGGGCTCAAATTTGACAGGTTGATCGGGAACAAAAATCGCGCCGGGGCCAATTTCGTCATTTTTCTCGACTGTGTCGAAATTGGCTGAAATATGGCAGTTTGATCTGAAATAAAAATCGCGCCCCGTATCGGAATGGGCTCAAAGTTGGCAGGTTGAACGGGAACAGAAATAGCGCCGGGTGCAATTTCGTCATTTTTCGCGACTGCATCGGAATTGGCCAAAATTTGACTGGTTGATCGGAAATAACAATCACGCCGTGGCAATTTCGTCATTTTTCTCGACTGTGTCGGAATTGGCTGAAATTTGGAGGTTTGATCGGAAAGAAAAATCGCCCCGGAGGCTATTTCGTCATTTTTCTCGACTGTGTCGGAATTGGCTGAAATATGGCAGTTTGATCGGAAATAAAAATCGCGCCGGCTGCAATTTCGTCATTTTTCTCGACTGTGTCGGAATTGGCTAAAATTTGACTGGTTGATCGTAAAACAAAAACTGCGCCGGGGGCAATTTCGTCATTTTTCTCGACTGTGTCGGAATTAACTGAAATTTGGAAGTTTGATCGGAAATAAAAATCGCACCGGCGGCAATTTCGTCATTTTTCTCGACTGTGTTGGAATGGGCTCAAATTTGACAGGTTTTTCAGGAACAAAAATCGCTCCGGGTGTAATTTCGTCATTTTTCATGAATGTGTCGGAATTGGCTAAAATTTGACTTGTTGATCGGAAACAAAAATCGCGCCGGGGGCAATTTCGTCATTTTTCTCGACTGTGTCGGAACGGGCTCAAATTTGACAGTTTGATTGGAAACAAAAATCAACCCGAGGGCAACTTCGTCATTTTTCTCGACTGTGTCGGAATTGGTTGAAATTTGGCGGTTTGATCTGAAAGAAAAATTACGTCGGCGGCAAATTCGTCATTTTTCTCGACTGTGTCAGAATGGGCTCAAATTTGACAGGTTGATCGGGAACAAAAACCGCGCCGGGGGCAATTTCGT
>NW_019267575.1:3980-4162 GCF_002742605.1 Olea europaea var. sylvestris
AGAATGGGCTCAAATTTGACTGGTTGATCGGGAACAAAAATCGTGCCAGGGGCAATTTCGTCATTTTTCTCGACTGTGTCGGAATTGGCTGAAATATGGCAGTTTGATCGGAAATAAAAATCGCGCCGGCTGCAATTTCGTCATTTTTCTCGACTGTGTCGGAATTGGCTGAAATTTGACTG
>NW_019267575.1:4260-4382 GCF_002742605.1 Olea europaea var. sylvestris
TCGCGCCGGGTGTAATTTCGTCATTTTTCGTGACTGTGTCGGAATTGGCTAAAATTTGACTTGTTGATCGGAAACAAAAACCGCGCCGGGGGCAATTTCGTCATTTTTCTCGACTGTGTCGG
>NW_019267575.1:4495-5601 GCF_002742605.1 Olea europaea var. sylvestris
GGAAACAAAAACCGCGCCGGGGGCAATTTCGTCATTTTTCTCGACTGTGTCGGAATTGGCTGAAATTTGGCAGTTGGATCTGAAATAAAAATCGCGCCGGGGTCAATTTCGTTATTTTTCTCGACTGTGTCGGAATGGGCTCAAATTTGACAGGTTGATCGTGAACAAAAATCGCGCCGGGGCCAATTTCGTCATTTTTCTCGACTGTGTCGNAATTTTTCTCGACTGTGTCGGAATGGGCTCAAATTTGACAGGTTGATCGTGAACAAAAATCGCGCCGGGGCCAATTCCGTCATTTTTCTCGACTGTGTCGGAATTGGCCGAAATATGGCAGTTTGATCTGAAATAAAAATCGCGCCGGGGGCAATGTCGTCATTTTTCTCGACTGTGTCGGAATTGGCTGAAATATGGCAGTTTGATCGGAAATAAAAATCGCGCCGGGGGCAATGTCGTCATTTTTCTCGACTGTGTCGGAATGGGCTCAAATTTGACAGGTTGATCGTGAACAAAAATCGCGCCGGGGGCAATGTCGTCATTTTTCTCGACTGTGTCGGAATGGGCTCAAATTTGACAGGTTGATCGTGAACAAAAATCGCGCCGGGGGCAATGTCGTCATTTTTCTCGACTGTGTCGGAATGGGCTCAAATTTGACAGGTTGATCGTGAACAAAAATCGCGCCGGGGGCAATGTCGTCATTTTTCTCGACTGTGTCGGAATGGGCTCAAATTTGACAGGTTGATCGTGAACAAAAATCGCGCCGGGGGCAATGTCGTCATTTTTCTCGACTGTGTCGGAATGGGCTCAAATTTGACAGGTTGATCGTGAACAAAAATCGCGCCGGGGGCAATGTCGTCATTTTTCTCGACTGTGTCGGAATTAACTGAAATTTGGAAGTTTGATCGGAAATAAAAATCGCACCGGCGGCAATTTCGTCATTTTTCTCGACTGTGTTGGAATGGGCTCGAATTTGACAGGTTTTTCAGGAACAAAAATCGCGCCGGGTGTAATTTCGTCATTTTTCGTGACTGTGTCAGAATTGGCTAAAATTTGACTTGTTGATCGGAAACAAAAACCGCGCCGGGGGCAATTTCGTCATTTTTCTCGAC
>NW_019267576.1:0-5598 GCF_002742605.1 Olea europaea var. sylvestris
AAATGACGAAATTGCCCCCGGCGCGGTTTTTGTTTGCGATCAACAAGTCGAATTTAAGCCAATTCCGACACAGTCGCGAAAAAGACGAAATTACACCCAGTGCGATTTTTGTTCCAGATCAACCTGTCAAATTTGAGCTCATTCCGACACAGTCGAGAAAAATGACGAAATTGCCCCCAACGCGATTTTTGTTTCCGATCAACCTGTCAAATTTGAGCCCATTCCGACACAGTCGAGAAAAATGACGAAATTGCCCCAAGCGCGATTTTTACTTCAGATCAAACTATCAAATTTCAGCCAATTCCGACACACTCGAGAAAAATAAAGAAATTGCCCCCGGCGCGATTTTTGTTTTCGATCAACCTGTCAAATTTGAGCCCATTCCGACACAGTCGAGAAAAATGACGAAATTGCCCCCAACGCGATTTTTGTTTCCGATCAACCTGTCAAATTTGAGCCCATTCCGACACAGTCGAGAAAGATAACGAAATTGCCCCTGGCGCGATTTTTATTTCAGATCAAACTGCCAAATTTCAACCAATTCCGACACAGTCGAAAAAATGACGAAATTGCCCCCGGCGCGATTTTTATCTCCGATCAACCTGTCAAATTTTAGTCAATTCCGACACAGTCGCGAAAAATGACGAAATTGCTCCGGTGCGATTTTTCTTCCCGATCAACCTGTCAAATTTGAGCCCATTCCGACACAGTCGAGAAAAATGACGAAATTGCCGCCGACGGGATTTTTATTTCCGATCAAACTGCTAAATTTCAGCAAATTCCGACACAGTCGAGAAAAATGACGAAATTGCCCCTGGTGTAATTTTTTTTTCCGATCAACCTGTCAAATTTGAGCCCATTCCGACACAGTCGAGAAAAATGACGAAATTACCACCGGCGCGATTTTTATTTCAGATCAAACTGCCAAATTTCAGCCAATTCCGACACAGTCGAGAAAAATGACGAAATTGCCCCCGTTGCGGTTTTTGTTTGCGATCAGCAAGTCGAATTTAAGCCAATTCCGACACAGTCGCGAAAAATGACGAAATTACACCCAGCGCGATTTTTGTTCTAGATCAACCTGTCAAATTTGAGCCCATTCCCACACAGTCGAGAAAAATGACGAAATTGCCCTCGACGCGATTTTTGTTTCCGATCAACCTGTCAAATTTGAGCCCATTCCTACACAGTCGAGAAAAATGACGAAATTGCCCCCGGAGCGATTTTTAATTCAGATCAAACTGCCAAATTTCAGCCAATTCCGACACACTCGAGAAAAATAAAGAAATTGCCCCCGGCGCGATTTTTGTTTCCGATCAACCTGTCAAATTTGAGCCCATTCCGACACAATCGAGCAAAATGTTAAAATTGCCCCCATCGCGATTTTTGTTTCCGATCAACAAGTCAAATTTTAGCCAATTCCGACACAGTCGCGAAAAATGACAAAATTACACCCGGCGCGATTTTTGTTCCCGATAAACCTGTCAAATTTGAGCCCATTACGACACAGTCGAGAAAAATGACGAAATTACCGCCGGCGCGATTTTTATTTCCGATCAAACTGCCAAATTTAAGCCAATTCCGACACAGTCGAGAAAAATGCCGAAGTTGCCCCCGGTGCGATTTTTTGTTTCTGATCAACCTGAAAAAATTTGAGCCCATTCCGACACAGTCGAGAAAAATGACGAAATTGCGCTCGGCGCGATTTTTATTTCAGTTCAAACCGCCAAATTTTAGCCAATTCTGACACAGTCGAGAAAAATGACAAAATTGTCCCCGGCGCGATTTTTGTCTCCGATCAACCAGTCAAATTTTAGCCAATTCCGACACAGTCTCGAAAAATGACGAAATTGCCGCCGGCGCGATTTTTGTTTCTGATCAAACTGCCAAATTTCTGCCAATTCCGACACAGTCGAGAAAAATGACGAAATTGCCCCCGTCGCTATTTTTGTTTCCTATCAACAAGTAAAATTTTAGCCAGTTCCGACACAGTCGCGAAAAATGACGAAATTACACCCGGCACGATTTTTGTTCCCGATAAACCTGTCAAATTTGAGCCCATTCCGACACAGTCGAGAAAAATGACGAAATTGCCCCCGGCGCGGTTTTTGTTCCCGATAAACCTGTCAAATTTGAGCCCATTACGACACAGTCGAGAAAAATGACGAAATTACCGCCGGCGCGGTTTTTATTTCCGATCAAACTGCCAAATTTCATCCAATTCCGACACAGTCGAGAAAAATGCCGAAGTTGCCCCCGGTGCGATTTTTGTTTCTGATCAACCTGAAAAAATTTGAGCCCATTACGACACAGTCGAGAAAGATGACGAAATTGCCCCTGGCGCGATTTTTATTTCTGATCGAACTGCCAAATTTCAGCCAATTCCGACACAGTCGAGAAAAATGACGAAATTGCCCCCGGCGCGGTTTTTGTTTGCGATCAACAAGTCGAATTTAAGCCAATTTCGACACAGTCACGAAAAATGACGATGTTACACCCAGCGCGATTTTTGTTCCAGATCAACCTGTCAAATTTGAGCCCATTCCGACACAGACGAGAAAAATGACGAAATTGCGCCCGACACGATTTTTGTTTCCGATCAACCTGTCAAATTTGAGCCCATTCCGACACAGTCGAGAAAAATTACGAAATTGCTTCCGGCGCGATTTTTACTTCAGATCAAACTGCCAAATTTCAGCCAATTCCGACACACTCGAGAAAAATAAAGAAATTGCCCCCGGCGCGATTTTTGTTTCCGATCAACCTGTCAAATTTGAGCCCATTCCGTTACAGTCCAGAAAGATAACGAAATTGCCCCTGACGCGATTTTTATTTCAGATCAAACTGCCAAATTTCAGCCAATTCCTACACAGTCGAGAAAAATGACGAAATTGCCCCCGGCGCGATTTTTCTCTCCGATCAACCTGTCAAATTTTAGCCAATTCCGACACAGTCGCGAAAAATGACGAAATTGCTCCAGTGCGATTTTTCTTTCCGATCAACCTGTCAAATTTGAGCCCATTCCGACACAGTCGAGAAAAATGACGAAATTGCCGCCGACGGGATTTTTATTTCCGATCAAACTGCCAAATTTCAGCAAATTTTGACACAGTCGAGAAAAATGACGAAATTGCCCCTGGTGTGATTTTTGTTCCAGATCAACCTGTCAAATTTGAGCCCATTCCGACAAAGTCTAGAAAAATGACGAAATTGCCCCCGGCGCGATTTTTATTTCAGATCAAACCGCCAAATTTCAGCGAATACCGACACAGTCGAGAAAAATGACGAAATTGCCCCCGTCGCTATTTTTGTTTCCGATCAACAAGTTAAATTTCAGCCAATTTCGACACAGTCAGGAAAAATGACGAAATTACACCCGGCGCGATTTTTGTTCACGATAAACTTGTCAAATTTGAGCCCATTCCGACACAGTCAAGAAAAATGACGAAATTGTCGCCGGCGCGATTTTTATTTTCGATCAAACTGCCAAATTTCAGCCAATTCCAACACAGTCGAGAAAAATGCCGAATTTGCCCCCAGTGCGATTTTTGTTCCTGATCAACATGTCAAATTTGAGCCCATTCTGACACAGTCGAGAAAAATGACGAAATTGCCCTCGGCGCGATTTTTATTTCAGTTCAAACTGCCAAATTTTATCCAATTCTGACACAGTCGAGAAAAATGACGAAATTGCCCCCGGTGCGATTTTTGTCTCCGATCAGCCTGTCAAATTTGAGCCAACTCCGACACAGTCGAGAAAAATGACGAAATTGCCCCCGGCGCGATTTTTACTTCAGATCAAACTGCCAAATTTCAGCCAATTCCGACACAGTCGAGAAAAATGACGAAATTGCCCTCGGCGCGATTTTTATTTCAGTTCAAACTGCCAAATTTTATCCAATTCTGACACAGTCGAGAAAAATGACGAAATCGCCCCCGGTGCGATTTTTGTCTCCGATCAGCCTGTCAAATTTGAGCCAATTCCGACACAGTCGAGAAAAATGACGAAATTGCCCTCGGCGCGATTTTTATTTCAGTTCAAACTGCCAAATTTTATCCAATTCTGACACAGTCGAGAAAAATGACGAAATTGCCCCCGGCGCGATTTTTGTCTCCGATCAACCTGTCAAATTTTAGCCAATTCCGACACAGTCGCGAAAAATGACGAAATTGCTCCGGTGCGATTTTTCTTTCCGATCAACCTGTCAAATTTGAGCCCATTCCGACACAGTCGAGAAAAATGACGAAATTGCCGCCGATGGGATTTTTATTTTCGATCAAACTGCCAAATTTCAGCAAATTCCGACACAGTCGAGAAAAAGACGAAATTGCCCCGGGTGTGATTTTTGTTTCCGATCAACCTGTCAAATTTGAGCCCATTACGGCACAGTCGAAAAAAATGACGAAATTGCCCCCGGCGCGATTTTTATTTCAGATCAAACTGCGAAATTTCAGCCAATTCCGACACAGTCGAGAAAAATGACGAAATTGCCCCCGTCGCTATTTTTGTTTCCGATCAACAAGTCAAGTTTTAGCCAATTCCGACACAGTCGCGAAAAATGACGAAATTACACCCGGCCCGATTTTTATTCCCGATAAACCTGTCAAATTTGAGCCCATTCCGACACTGTCGAGAAAAATGACGAAATTGCCCCTGGAGCGATTTTTATTTCAGATCAAACTGCCAAATTTCAGCCAATTCCGACACAGTCGACAAAAATGACGAAATTGCCCCTTCGCTATCTTTGTTTCCGATCAACAAGTCAAATTTTAGCCAATTCCGACACAGTCGCGAAAAATGACGAAATTACACTCGGCGCGATTTTTGTTCCCGTTAAACCTGTCAAATTTGAGCCCATTCCGACACTGTCGAGAAAAATGACGAAATTGCCCCTGGAGCGATTTTTATTTCAGATCAAACTGCCAAATTTCAGCCAATTCCGACACAGTCGACAAAAATGACGAAATTGCCCCTTCGCTATCTTTGTTTCCGATCAACAAGTCAAATTTTAGCCAATTCCGACACAGTCGCGAAAAATGACGAAATTACACTCGGCGCGATTTTTGTTCCCGTTAAACCTGTCAAATTTGAGCCCATTCCGACACTGTCGAGAAAAATGACGAAATTGCCCCTGGAGCGATTTTTATTTCAGATCAAACTGCCAAATTTCAGCCAATTCCGACACAGTCGACAAAAATGACGAAATTGCCCCTTCGCTATCTTTGTTTCCGATCAACAAGTCAAATTTTAGCCAATTCCGACACAGTCGCGAAAAATGACGAAATTGCCCCTTCGCTATCTTTGTTTCCGATCAACAAGTCAAATTTTAGCCAATTCCGACACAGTCACGAAAAATGACGAAATTACACCCGGCGCGATTTTTGTTCCCGATCAACCTGTCAAATTTGAGCCCATTCCGACACAGTGGAGAAAAATGAGAAAATTGCCCCCGACGCGATTTTTGTTTCCGATCAAACTGCCAAATTTCAGTGAATTCCGACACAGTCGAGAAAGATGACGAAATTGCCCCCGTCGCTATTTTTGTTTCCGATCAACATGTTAAATTTCAGCCAATTTCGACACAGTCACGAAAAATG